>NC_056733.1:1851344318-1851371818 GCF_019279795.1 Protopterus annectens
GATATATATATTCATAACCTTTTTTACAATCATACAAAATTGTCATCCCTATTAGATCCATACTCCTTTTTCAATAACCACCATCTCATTTTACTTAATATTGTTACTAAAATCCATTTAGTATTAAACATAATTTCATTTACTCTTTCATTCCCTATAACCGATATAACAAAAATAAATTTTTTATCTATTGTTTTAACATATTATTTACTTCTGTACAATATCCATATTTAGACATACCCATGCTTACTTTATCAATTTCTTCTATATCTCTGAATAAATCTTCTTTGTCTAGTTTTCCCATAACATTTTTACTCTTTAACATTTCAAACACTTGTGTTCTGTGTATGTTCTTTTTGACAGCATAAACATATGTTCTAAGTTTACTTTTCTTTTAATACAGCATATTTCCTTTTACTGGCAATTTATTACCAGTCTCCACAGAAAATGTTGACATTCTACTTTCTGGTTGCACCATTTGCTTCTTATTTTTACAGTTTTAATTTTTTCATCCATTAGATTTTCCCATGGTTTTATATAATAATGTTTTATCAATACATTCTTGTACCATATTTTTCTATCTTTATCTATAGCATCAGTTTTTGTTTTCAACAAAAATGTATTTTATTGTTAACATTTTATTTCAACATTTATACCATTCCCCAAAATTTATCATACTTTATAGGGCTTTATGACTAATCTCCCATATTTTTCATTTATCCACTTCAACACTTTGTACAAATTTAATGAAGCAGCATATACCACAGTGTTTATTAATCCTAAACCTTCTTCTTCTTCTTTATTTACATAAAGTACTCCTCTTTTTTCTCTTTTTCCTGGGTTTAATCTAGAACTGCATAGAAATGAAAACATTTTATTTGCAATAATTACTTTTGAAATACTGTTGGCAGAATAAATAAACTTGCTAAGTATGCAATTTTTCCCATCAGTACTGACTTTATCAAATAAGCTTTTTTTCTGAATGATAATTTATATGTTCTCATGAAAAGACAGGTTTGATTTATTTTTTTGTTGTTGTTTTTTCCCCACTGAATTCTACTTATATCTTTATTTCCAAATGTTATACCTAACACAGAAATGTCATTCATTGTAAAATATATACCCCGATCTTTACTACATCACCTAAACCATTGCTTTTCTCTTTATTTAAAGGCATCCCTATTACCTTTGAGTACTCATTACTGCAAATTATTACTTCTTTTATCCAAATGTTGTTCTTTGCATTTATTATATTGTCATCTGCATTTGTTAAGAGAACTGAAATTCTTAAACCTTCAAGTGTTATATACCCTGCCTCCTTCATTTTGTAAATTATTTCACATACTGTCACATTCATAACTAATGTAAAGATTATACAGATCGTTGCACATCCCTGTCTTATACCACTCTTCATGTATGTCTCTTTAGCTTAACCAGACATTGAAAGTATTACTACTATACACTGACATACATAATTTCCTAACTTTCTCACTTATATTATTTCATTATTCCCCATAAGATTTCATGTCCATATGTGTCAAATGCCTTATTCAGTTCTGCTAGCATGATTTTTGCTTCTTCCTTTCTGTTCATAATATCATCCACAATCTAACTATAATTAATAATTCTTGATAACCCTTCCCTTTTGTACTATATTTAAGCATTAACCCAGTGCTGGATTTACCCATGGTTGGTGTGGTTTGGTCATGAGGACAAAGCATGAGTGACCAAGCAAAGCCAACTGTGGGTAAAGCCAGCATTGCCCACACCCAGCCGTGGGTTATTGCTATTATACAATGACATTATTTAAGAAAAAAAAATACATACTTTTCTTAAATAATGTCATTGTATAATGCCTCTGTGTTGCCCTTCCACAGTTTTCTGGTATCCTGGGGCATTTCTGATGTACTGCACATGCATAAGGGACTTGAGTTCCCATGCTTATGCAGTACATCAGTGCTTTGCAGAGGTAGCAGTGGAGAAATGAAAATCTCTGTTGCTTTTTTGTAAGATATTTTGCTATGTTATACGAGTTCTTCAATATTAATTTAAGTTTTCCTGTAAATAATTCTTTATGCATAAAATAGTCATTTAACTATTCATTCAAAATCTTTAAAAATACTTCCTGTTAATCCCTTAAATTTTTATACATGTCATACCCTATTCTATCCAGGCCCACAGCTGAATCTGTATTTACTTGTCCTAATACTTTATCTAGATCCTTTAAAGAAATCTTCTTTTCCAACTATTTATTATCTTTTTCTGTTAACCGTTTTACTTTCCATGTTTTTTCACTGCCTTCTTTTTTCTTTAAACATTTCTTGTGCATATTGTACTACACTATTCATAATCTTTTCCTGATTTCTTTTGATTTCTCCTTTTACATTTTTATTTCTGTCATTACAATACTATCTTTCTTTACCATTCTGTTTAAGTAACTCGATATTTCTTCTCTTTTTCCTTGTAAAAAATATCTTTGCTTGCATAGCAATTCTTGTATTTTTTCTTGACTTCTTTTATATAATTCTTTTTCTTTGTCAAATTATTTTCTATATGTCCTTAATCTTCCAATGCATCATTATATGTTCTTTTATATTTTTTGTTTCTCTAATTTCTTCACTTAATATTGCCACTGGAAAAAAACATTTTTTTATATTTTTACTTAAATCCACCATTCAGACATTTTTTTTAATAAAAATCTTCTCATAGTAATACATTTCCATAGCAGTATTACTAATCTGTTTCCTTCTTCATTTTATGCTTTCTCATTTATCCTTTTTATTCCTTTGCTTATTTTTATATATTTCTTGTTTTCCATTATCTCTAGCCATATTGCATGATGATCAAAAAATCCTGTTTCAACTACCTCACCTTCTCCTTAACTAAACCTTCTGGTACTGTAAAGTAATCTAGTTTAGTTCTACATATGCACCTTTTGTGCGTCAATGAATTGTTGTCCCAAAGTTGTAACTTATCTCATCTTTAAACTTCTAACATGTTTCTTATACCAGTCCCTTTTTTACTCTTGCTTCTTAAATCACAATTAAAATATCCCATTTTAATATACATATTTATCATTGCATAGTCTAAATTGTATGTATATATATATATATATATATATATACATATATATATATATATATATATATTTTTTTTTTTTTTCTCTTTCTATTTTTGACATGATATTAAAATCCCTGTGATAAATCCATACTCTGCTTCTGTCATAAACTTTTGCAATGTCCACTACTTCTTTACATAAAACTTTCAAATATCCTTTCAATGTCTTTCTTTCTACCTGTGTTCGAAATTGTACATAAATCATTTTGTTTTCCTGTTAAAATGCTTTTTTTCATGTAAAGATTCCATGATTTACAGTCTTTTCTCATATTCTCTGAGAAAATTTTCAATTGAATAAACAGTCAGATATGTTAATAACTGCTCTTACCTCATGTGCTTTTACATCTAAAAGATCTAATAAATTGTCCCACATGCCATACCTGTTCATTTCTTTGTCTCCTTTACTTTGAATACTGACCACATTCATTTTTCATGTTTTTGCCTTCTTTTCTGCTACTCCACTTTTGCCTTCTTTTACTTTCTCTGCATATGTTTTCTTTTCCATCTCATAACTATTCTTCAGGATTGACTCTGCATCCTCCTTTTGTATTTTCTCCATAATATTCTGTGAGGAAACATCTCCTTCATTTCCTGGCTCACTCTGTACCACCATTTCTTTAAGTAAATTATCGTACAGCCCTCTTGACTGGAGGTTTGTAATTATACGTCTATCATTTGTTGACTCATCTTCATCAAACAGGTTTCTTTTAAATATTTCCTCAGAATCCAGCACACATTCTCTGGACTCAATATTTGCTTTCTTCTTCATTTCTTTCACAAGTCCTTCATCTGTTTGTCTCTCCATCTGTCTCCCTGTTTCTGCAGGCTGCCTCCATGCCTGTAATGGAAACAGAAAGTGCTCCTACAAAATGGGTCCCACTCACTACAATGAAGAGTAGTTTTTTTACTGATATATACATTCCATAATATTTACATATTTACATTGTTTGCATCTAGTTATGAATCTCCATACATTATAAAATTTGATTTAAGAATTTCCCTCACTCTTTTATCCAGAACCAAAACATTATTTTCTCCAGAATCTTTGTCAAAGTCCATTTTCCATTGTATTTGATTTCATTTAGTCTCTCGTTCCATGTAGTAAATAAAGCATAAAATATTACTCTGTCCATTTTCTACACTTTATCCTGTTTTTGTGCACCATAATAATCAATTTTTATTATGATCATATTTATTTGCTCAGATTTTAACAAACTTTTCACCCTATTAAGTTTACATATTTCTTTCCACAAATTATCAACTCTTTCACATTTCAAAAACACATGCTCAGTAGTCTCATACTCTCCACATTTATTACATATTATATCTTGTTTTTCTTGTATGGCATATTTGCCTTAACTGGCAATTTTCTAATTGACAATCTCCATAAAAATCATCAGTTATTATATCTCACCATTATGGCTTTTTCTTATCTGTTTCTTAATCATTCCATGGATCAATGCAATAAAATCCTTTCATAATATCTAAGTACTATTCCTTTCTATTTTTTTCACATATATTCTTTTTTATATTCCATAACACAATTTTGTTTTGGTACCCATTCATTCCTTCATTCACAATGCTTTAACTTTTTTTTTACTTTCATTCCTTCCCACAATTATTTGCATTTATAACATAGAATCATTTATATCAAGTTTTTATTTTTATTCATAATTTCCTTTAATACATTACATAAAATTAAATATGCTGCACTTACTCTTGTGTTTATTAATCCTAAACCTCCCTGCTCTTCTTTCATGTATAGACTTCCTCTGTTGACTGGATTCATACTAAAGCCCCATGTACAAGAAAAAATAATCATCATTAGTTCCTTCTTATACTTAATAGGAATCATATATATGTTAGCAACATAAGCATTTTTTCGTATTACCATGGTGTTCAACAAGTGTGCTTTTTTCTATATGAAGATCTATATGCTTTCCAAAAAATATTCATATCCTTTACTTCTTTGAGTATTTTATCCCATTGTTGTTGTCTGTGTTCATTCCTTCCAAATATTATTTCTAACATATCTATATATTTTTAATTGAACTCAGTACTCCTATCATACCTTCAAAACCAAATCCATTACTTTTCTCTTTATTTATACTTAAATCATTTTTTAAACTATACATGATTTTTCATTTATGTCTTCTATCCATACTTAATTTTTAACATTTAGTGCAGTATCATCGACATAATTATAGATTATTGGCAATCGTACTTCCTATATCATTTTGTATCTACCGCTACTTGACATTTTATTAATTTCCTTCACTATTACATTCAGAACTAATGAGAAAATTACACCACAAGCTGGACAACCCAGCCTTATTCCACATTCTATTTTTATTTCTTCTCCAGTACAGCTATTTACATTTAGTTTCACATAGTTCCTTTCATAAACTGATTTTATTACTTCTAATATGTTTATGCTCACATTATATGCCTGCAAAATTTCTCATAATGGTTTATATTGAATATTATCATAGGTTTTACTTATATACTCTATAATAACCTTTGCTTCTACGTTTTTATTTATGATATCATCAATTATTTCTCTTCTTATCTATAGTAACTCTTGACTTCCTTTTTCTTTTCTTCCAAATACATTTTGGTTATATATTCTATAGGTTTTTTTAACCTTTTTGTTATTATTCTCATGTAAATTTTATAATCCGTATTATTCAGTGCTCTAGATCTCCAGTTTTTTATCTCCTTTTTATTTTCTTTTTTAAATACAAATGTTATAACTCATGTACATATCTCTTTCTCTTTAATTCCAGTTCCTAACTAGTCATTCATAACTTCTATTAAATTATTTTTTGGCAGTCCTTCATTCCTTTATACATACCATATTCAATTCCATCCAGTCTTGTTGCAGAATTCATGTTAATATCTTTTAGAATTTCATTCAGTTCTTTCATAGCTGTTTTTGGTTATAAATACTCTATATTAAAACAAACTGACCACGGCTGGGTGAACGCCGATAAAATGCAGCTTTAATGAACAATATAAAAGTAAGCGCTTTCACGATTTATAGCTAATCACTTCTTCAGACTCTATTCACACAAACAATACCACAGAATTTAAACTGTTTCCACCCAATCAAACGCAATAACTGTATGATGTCATTAATTAATAAAATGTTTAAAAAACTGTTTAAAGAAAAAAGTAATACATAGAACATATAAAAAAATTAATTTAAAGAACAATTAAATAAAAATCAATGCTTTAAAGGTCTAGCTCTCAGAAAAGGTTTTAGTGAAACTGCACTATTTAACCCTGGAAATCTGTCTGCTTAAAGTTGTAAAATCCATTTCTGTTCTATCTCTTCCACATTATTCCTTATATCACCTCCTCTAATACTTTGTTCAATAATCTCTGCCACCATAAAATTAAACACATGGTTTGTATTTTCAGCTTGTACATGTTTAGCTAAAGCACTGGTGTCTTTCTTTTTGGCTATATCTCTTAGATGCTCCAGTACACGTTCCTTCAGGCACTTGTTAGTTTTGCCTATGTAAAAGACAAAACATTTGGTGCAGAAGCTGAAATAAACTAGGTGTTGTGTTTTACAGTCTGCATAAAAATTGACCTCTATATTGAAATTTAGAGTGGGATGTGAAAAAATAGATTTGCAATACAGATAACTACATGCCATACAATTTCAACAGGGAAATGTTCCTGTTCTTTGAGATAGCATTGTATGTTTATTGGTACTTGATTTGTAACAAAGTTGCCTTTTCAAAGACTTTTTATTAGTGAAAGAGAAGTGGGGTGTATTATCTATTACCCCCTCCAGTTCATGGATAGACCGTAGAATGTTCCAGTTCTTCTTGAAGATCCAACAGAATCTCCTAATGTCACTGGAATAAGTCACTGGGAACCTAATCTTAGTGGGTTGATTTTTATACTTGTTATCTTCCTCACTTATTGTTTCTGAGAAAAACAGTTTACCCTTATGTCTTCGTTTTTCAGACATATCTTTGATGCTATTATCAATGTCTCTGTCACTATAGCCTCTATCTTTGAATTCTTTCTTTAACGCTGATACAGCTACATCTAAGCCTTCACTTGTATTATGTAGGCAACTAGCTCTCATAAATTGTCCTCTAATAACATTTTTGCATACATGCCCAGGATGCATGCTAGCCTTGTGAAGGATACTGTTCCTATGGCTGGGTTTCCAGTAGACATTAGTAACAATTTGTTTGTGATGTGATTTGCGTAAGTTAACATCGAAAAAGTCAATAGCCTCATAAGAATGTTGATAGGTAAATTTTAGAAAATCAGTAGTACTGTGCAGGTAATCAAGTCAATTGTTTCATTTCATCAGTCTTGCCACCCCACAACAAGAAAACATCATCAACAAATGTGTGTACCATAAGATGTTACCCATATGACCATTTCCCTGCAACAAGTAATTAATTTCCCATGCAACCAGTACCAGGTTGACATAGCTATTTGCACATGCTGTGCCCATAGCCATGCCAACTTTTTGTAAATAGGAATTCCCATTAAAGACAAAAACATTGTTTTCCAATATAATATCAAGCAAGTTGCAAATCAAGTTAATCTTGGCAGTGCTATATACCAGTTTATCATTCAGTAGATCACAAACCCTTTCTATACCCCAACTATTAGGTATCACCGTGAACAGAGATGTAATGTCCATGGTGACAAACATATAATCCCTGTTCAAATCTGAGATCTTATTGTACAGAAAATTCAAAAAGGCCTTGTTGTCCCTGAGTACTGTATCGCATAGCTCTAAAACTGGATGTAAACACTTCTCAACATAAATCGATAGGGCCTCCGTAGCCCACCCTTTACTTGAGACTATAGGTCTCATAGGTGGACAAGTCATACTCTTATGAACCTTTGGTAGTCCATAAATCATTGGTATCAGTGGATGCTCTATATGAAAATAATCAAACAGTTCTTTAGTGATTTGTCTTGTTACAAGCAAGTCAAAAATAAATACTGACACTCTATCAATAATACCCTTAACCTCTCTACTAGTAATCGGCAAGTAAGTGTTCTCATCATTCAGTAATGACATCATTTGTTAAATATAAAAGGATTTGTCCATCACCACTACGCTGTCCCCTTTACCTGCCAGTCTAATTTCAATACTAGATAATGTTTTCAACTGTATCAATGCCTCAATTTCCATTGTATCTAAATTGTGGAACAAAATTGGATTTTCTTGTGCAAATTCCTCTCTGATTTCTTTCTCACAGACACAAAAGTTTCTATAATGGGGTGTGATTTAGGCACAAAAACACTAAGTTGCTTGAACACATTAGCATCCCCAGCCCCAGCATCTTTAAAAATTGTTTTTAAAGTCAATGTGCATGAAAGAAGTCTTAATTCTTTCAAAATATCCATCAATACTGTCCTTTGTTCTGGAATAAAACTTAACCCTTTGTTTAACAAAGATATCTGTGATGCAGTTAACTGATAGCCAGATAAATTTATTACCAGGTTTTCTTGCAGTGTGTGGTCATCACATTTGAATAAGTCACTCCCTTGTTCTGCTGTCGAACCCTGCCTTTTTGGCCTCTGCTGCTGGATCTTTCCCTTATAGGTAATGCGCTGCTCAGCACAAAAGATAGAATGAATGCCTATGTCGTCTCCTTCGGTTCTAAAAAAGGAGCAGAGGTTGAAGGAGTCTTGTTTATCCTGTTATTATTGACAATGCTAGTTCTCATTTTAGCTGAAGTCAGTGCTGAAGTTTCATTATACTTAGCACCACAGTCAGCAGATGAAATTACTGCGTGTGGTGTAATGGAATCCACGTCAGCTATATGTTCAGTAACATTTGTTAAAGTGATACTATCCTCAGAATTAGCTGAATTAACAGCATTAGATCTATTTTCATTATGTTCATTGGTTCTAATCACAGCTACTGACTTTAAATAAATACTCTATCTTTGTTATTTAATTTTTCATCTTTATAAATTTGTTCTATGTTTTCTTCTCTTTTAACAAATAATTCCAATACATATTCTTTAATTATTTTATACATTCCTTTTTGCTGCCTTATTTTCTTACCTTCCTTATTCTTTAATTTTATTATTTTTTCTACTATTATTATTTTACTCAAATATGGTGCTACCTCTTCTTTCTTTCCTTATAAACAATATTTTTGTTTATATAACAAGTTTTTTTTAATTTAATTCATTTTATATATTTCTTTTTCATAAAAGGAATTTTTCTTCTCTATGTTTATTAATGTTCCTTGACTTAATATCTCATATCTCTGTTTTCTTTTCTTCTTTTCTTCCTTATGCATTCTGAAAACACTTTTGTATACTTCTCTTTAAAATTAAGCCACTAAACAGTCAAATTCTCATAAAACTCTCTCATATTCTTATGATTTTTAAAGAATTCCATAAATTTTTTTTCTGTTCTAAATCTAATTCCTTTACAATAATTCTTTTTATTCCTTTTTTTCTATTCTTATATATTCTTCATTTTCCTGTACTTTAATCCATGTAGCCACATGAACCAAAAATCTATCATAATATTTTCATTTTTAACTTTTAATCTGCCAGATATTAAAAATAATCAATTTCTCTCCTAATTTCATTCCATTTGTAGGTCAAGTGGTTATTCTCCCACACACTTAACTTTCCATTTCTCATAATTTCTTTAACCATTTTAACTCATACATGCAGGCTACAGGAACACTCCAAATTGGAATGGCAAATTCGCACTTCAGCTCACATATTACCAGGGCTGAATGAGGCTTTGTCTACTAAATGCTTGTTGAAAATAAAAGCACTTGCTAGGCAGTTGGTTACATAGTTTCGATCAATCTCAAGTTTTTATACATCTAAATATTTTAGATTAATGTTATAAATGTTGGTGTTTTTAGATATAATATTCACCCTTCCTCTTTAAGAATCAATTGTGTTTGATTTATTTTATTTTGGCAATGCAATTTTGTTTTTAAAATATTTGGTGTTATTGATCACTTTTATATTACTAACATATAATCATGTGTAGCTGTGACTTTAAGAATTCAAACCTTAGCTGTGAGGTTTTTTTTATCCATTAATTAAGCACTTGATGTTATTTGTGACATCATAATTAATTAAGCTTTTACATTGGCTGCCTGTAACAGTTTGTATTTAAATACAGTGCAGTGTTTCATGTATTTTTAGTTTGAAGACGTTGGAGTATTTTCTCCAACGAAAGCGCTTACTTTATTGGATTAAAGTGTGTGTTGGAGTGTTCCTGTAGCCTGCTTCCATCATTTTACTTCAGTTTTGCCTTTTTTCATTGTTCATTTTAATTCATAGGTTCATAGGTTCATAGGTAGGTACTAGGCTATCGGCCCTGGGGCCTATACAAGCCCAGCCAAAAGGGTACCATGGCTTTTGCCACCCAAGAAAATTATTTTCCTGTGTCACTGTTGAGCAGAGCCACAGAGGTGATCCCCGGGGTGAATTTCCTATTTCCCATCCAATCATCAAGATTTTTCTTGAAGAGCGCCAATGAGGAGCTTTGTTTGATATAGATAGGTAGTTTATTCCAGAGTATGGGAAGTCTCTGGGACAGGAATCTATCCCTCCGGCATGTTCTGTTTATTGTGGTGACAAGGTTTAGGTCCCTAGAGTGTGTAGCTTGGAGGCATTGGGATTTCTTTAAGTGGAGCATGTCCAACAGCTCTGGGTTTGACATAGCTTTGTATGTTAGGCAGAGATCACCTCTGAGTACGCAATATGTGATGGAGTAAAGCTGGAGTTTTTTGAGACGGTCTGCATAGGGCATCTGTTTGAGGTCGGTAATCCTCTTTGTGAGGTATTTCTGCGGCCTTTCCAGTTGTTGTAGATGTCTTGTGAGGTACATACCAAAAGGGGCGCTGTACTCTATAATGGGTCTAATGAGTGATGAGTAGAGGGGACCAATGACCTCTTTTTTTCTGGATGAGAAACCTTTTGTGATGAGGTGTGCCACGTAGAAGGATTTTCTGACTACTGTGGTGATGTGATTATCAAAGGAGAGACTACTGTCCACCTGTGTCCCAAGGTCTCTTATCACACTTTCGGAGTTAAGTATACTACTGCCTATGCTGTAGTTCATGGGTACAGAGTTTTTACCAAAGGGGATGACAATGCACTTTTTGGCATTGAGCTTGAGGCCATGGCTTTGACACTAGGTATCCATCTCAGTGAGGCCCTTTTGTAGGATGTCCACATCGTTAGGGGTTTCGATTATGGCTTCTAGTTTGCAGTCATCTGCAAACTTCATTAGCCAAAGACCTTCTGTGTTAGCCTGTACTTCAGAGAAGTAGATACCAAACAGGAGAGGACCCAGGACTGAACCCTGTGGTACTCCACTTGTCACTGGTCTGAAGTCAGATTTGGAGTCTGCTACTTTCACAGTGTAGGTTTTGTGACATAGGGATTAATACCTATTTTAGTGAGTTTATCTATAATTCCAGAGTGGGGGATGGTGTTGAAAGCCTTGGCAAGATATAGATAGGCTGTGTGAACCACCTTACCCTTGTCCATGGCTTTGGTGACTGCCTCAAAGAAGTCTATCAGGTTTAGGAGACATGATCTGCCTTTTACAAACCCGAACTGGGTGGGATCCAGAGTTTGGAGATTACCAATGTCTTTGTTTATAAGTTCCATGATGATACATTCCATGGCCTTGCAGACCAGGCTCATCAGGCTAATGGGGCAGTAGTTCCCAGGGTCCGTGATGGCTCCCTCCCTTGTGGAGTGGGATAACCATTGCTGTGCACCATTCAGCAGGCACAAAGCCTGAGGTGAGGCTATTATTGAACATGGTACTTAGATGGGGTGCCAGTTCGTTCTGTAGTTCATGTAGAACGCAGCCTGGGATGCTGTGTTCTTGGCTTTGGAGAGTGTGGTTTTTAGGTGTGCAGCCGTGATTACAGGGAACTTTGCATTCTTCCGGTATAGAGATGGGCTCTTTAGGGGGTGAAAGGGGGGTAAAGTTAGCACTGAACCTATCTGCCAGGATGTTGGCAATATCAGTTAGGTCTGTATATTTAGTGCCATTGTGCTGTAACTCAGAGCAGATCTGAGTGTTACCATTGAGATTCTTGACATAGCTATAGAATGCTTTGTGGTTGTCTTTAGAATCAGTGGTGATTTTGTTTTTGTAACTAGCTTTGGAGGATTTTATCAGGGATCACAGCTTCTTACTGAGGCTGACCAGGGAGCTCCTCCACTCATGGGATTTTACTCTCTTTTGCAAGAGTTTCTTCCTTCTGTTGTACAGTTTGTTTATGGCAGGAGACCACCAGACTGTCTTCCTTTTTTTGGAGCATGGCGTCTTGGTTTTGTGTGGGATAGCACAATCCATGCACTCATGTAAGTGCTTATAAAGTGCAATTGCGTAGGATTCAGTAGTCTTAACTGTATTGTCCATCTGCATGGGTGTCATGAAGTTCACCACTTCTGTCTTAAGAAGCATGAAGTTGGCTTTGGAGAAATTTTTTACCATGGTTTCCTTAATGGGGGGTGGAGGCAGGATGTGGATATCTAGGGTAATTAGCTTATGGTCGGATCGGACCAATGAGGCATTGACTTCAGGTGTGGAACCCGGTCACTCATATTGGTAATGACTAGATCTAGGATATTGTTGCCACTGGTGGGGGTGTGGATAAGTTGATCCAGGGCATTGGAATTTATGAATTACAGAAAGCGTTGAGCGAAGGAGTTGGTACATGAGTAGTTTTCCCATTTAATGGTAGGGTAGTTGAAATCGCCCATTATTAGGGTGTTTGGTTGAACCCTAATATTTTCCAGTACATCAATAAAAGAGGAGTGGGAATCCTGGGGCATGGTGGGTGATCTGTAGCAAGCTACAGTTTGGATTGCAGTTTTGCCCAGAGTTAGTTGCACTTGGATAACCTCGGCTGCATTATGCTGAACAACTAGCCTGGAGGTGTGGATATCCTTAATGAATATGGACACACCTCCACCTTTGGTGTTCCGGTCCAGGTTACATGGCCGAAAAGTGTGGTATGAGTTATAGCCTGGTAGTGCCAGGGTGCTCTCTGGAGCCTTGAACCAGGTCTCAGTCACTGCACAGATATCGTTGTTCTCCATTTTAAGGAGTGCCTCGAGTGAGTGCATTTTGAGATTTAGACTTCTAGCATTGAGTAGCACCACCCTCAGATTTTGCTTGCCTGTTTCAGTTACAGTGGTGAATTTGTCATTTGAACCTTGCCTAAAAAAGTCACTATAGGGGCGGCAAGAACCTTAGCCAGTATGCGGAATCCCAGGGGTGACAGGTGCAGGCCATCTCTGGCAAAGCATCATGGTCTGTCAACCATGTTATCCCAGGCAGACAGATACTGGATCCCTTTAGAATGGCACCAGACGCTTAGCCAATTGTTGAAGTCGATCATTTTGTCCTTGTACTGCGGCATCATTCAGGGTGATGGCAGAATGCTACTCAGGGCTAGGGTTATACCTGTCTGGGCTACAAGATTGGAGAGCTCTTCCATGTCTGTTTTCATGTAGTCCAGGGAGGTATGTCTCAGGTCATTCACACCAACATGGACAATGACAGAGTCATATTTGTACTTGTTGTGGAGTGACCTGAGTGTGTGGGTTATGTGGCGGATCTTGACACCTGACAGGCAGCTGACAGTAACCTTCTCCTTGTTTAGCCTGGTGAGTGGGACATCAGTGTGCCTGACTATAGAGTCACCTATGACTAGTGTGTTTGTTACGTTGTTTTACCTTATTGGCTGTGTTTGAATGGCACACTGAGTCTGTGGGCTATGTGTCATTTAGGTTGTGTTGGGGGGTGGAGGTTGGTTGCATTTCTGCTTTGCAGGTCTCTGTTGCTTGAGCAAATTATTATTGAGAGCCTCCGCGAATGTTTTTGTGTTTCTATGTGTGGATTTTGGTGGTGTAGATTTAGTGAGACTATGTGATGAATGTGGTGTGGTGCAAGTGTTTACCTTCTCCTCTTGATTGTC
Organism: Protopterus annectens; assembly: GCF_019279795.1. Classification (NCBI taxonomy): domain Eukaryota; kingdom Metazoa; phylum Chordata; order Ceratodontiformes; family Protopteridae; genus Protopterus; species Protopterus annectens. The sequence continues at coordinate 1,851,358,417 of NC_056733.1, forward strand.
AAGTTCAGTGTTGATTGGAGAGAGCTTTACCTCCAGTTTGGCTAGATAAGTGCATCTCTCACAGGTTGTAGTGTTGGGTGGTAGGAGAAGAGGGTTGTCTGTGTACATGAGGCAATTTCTACATTGCTCCAAGATGCCCAGATTCATCAGATAGACAAGAGAGAACACTGGGAGTTGACCCTTGGACATGCCTGAATAAAAAAGATATTTTCCTCTAGATAAGTTAGTAAAGTGAGTACAAGAGCTGTTTTTCTCTAAGCAAGTGATGAAAGTAACTACCAAAACTGTTTTCCTCTAGGTAATGAGGAAGGTTGAGTGCTGTAGTAATTAGTAGGCTATTTAGTGCTTACAAGTTCTGAACAAGTGCTGATCATGAATAAGCAAATTCAAGTGCTAAATGTAAGAATCTGTATCTGGACTAAACTAGTTACAGGAAAGGGGGAAACAAGTACATATGTGGGCTTTTAAATCAGAAAGTTGAGAGAGATGGAGAAACTGGCCAAACGGCCAATAACTACAATTTCTGGACCAGAATCACTCCTTATGTGATCGATAGGTTATCTAGTTCTTACCACTCCCACTGATAAGCTAGAAGGCTTCCCTCCAACACAGAAAGTGTGGGGGGGTGCTCAGAAGCTTACATACAGTGCTGGATACAGCAAATCTGAATCTGGATTACACTAGTTACAGGAAAGGTATTTTTTTTATATACAGAAAAGTAAGAAAACCGAAAAACTACTAAAAATCAAAAGAAAAATGAGTTGAATGGTAGGAGAAAGCTGAAATAAGCAAATACGAATAACGTAAAGCTAAAGCAACTAAAAACTTTAATATGGTAAGCACTTTCAGTGGTAAAAATATTCCACCTTCTTAAGAAGGTGGAATATTTTTACCACTGAAAGTGCTTACCATATTAAAGTTTTTAGTTGCTTTAGCTTTACGTTATTCGTATTTGCTTATTTCAGCTTTCTCCTACCATTCAACTCGTTTTTCTTTTGATTTATACAGAAAAGTAGCTAAAACAGCAGTCAAAACAATTCAAATGCAGTGCAAGCTAGCACACTTGAGTATGTAGCAATGTTAGACCAAACAGTTTAAAAAATGCAATTAAAAATGACTAAAAACAACGCAGAAGGAGTCTATTAGGTAGAATGAGGTAAAGAGATGGGACTGGGGGGAGTGTCCCAGATCAAATCTACAGCAACTGCAAAAACCTCTAAATTTAAACAACAACACAGGAATAGAGAGGGTGGGTATGGGAAAACCAACACCTTCAGCAGAGATCTGAAAAAAATATGCAGTGAAGCAAAAATAACAGTGCACAACTCTGAATTCAGACAGCAATGATATAAAATTAGTCAAACAACAATTACCAGTACACAACTCTGAAGTGCCAGAAAAATATACTCAGCTCTGTATATCTCCAGATAGTTTGAAGAGCACTCTTTCAGGACACAGGAAGGATCCAGCAATGATATGCAGACTTTTTTTACTAAGAGGGTCTAATTTTATGCAAGTAATCCTTGAGATGGTCAGAAAACACACAGGATGTAAAACCAGTTATACCAACTTAAGACACAGAGAAATAGAGGGAGGGGGGGACACCTTCAGCAGAAATCTGAAAAATTATACAGTGAAGCAAAAATAACAGTGCACAACTCTGAAGTCAGCCAGCAATGATATAAAATTAGTCAAACAACAATTACCAGTACACAACTCTGAAGTGCCAGAAAAATATACTCAGCTCTGTATATCTCCACATAGTTTGAAGAGCACTATTTCAGGACACAGGAAGGCTCCAGCAATGATATGCAGACTTTTTTACTAAGAGGGTCTAACTTTAGACTTCCTTAATTTTCCATTTTTCATAATCACTGTAACCATTTTAATATCACAATTTCTCTTAATTTTTCTTAAATTACAATTAAAATCACCCACCACTATTAGGCCCATATTTGCACAAACTTATCTAAGAATATTCTTAAACATGATTTCTCTCTCTTTTTTGTTACATATGCATATAAAGCTATAATTCTATACACATATTTTTTTTCCATCTGAAGTTTATTACAGTAATTCATCCTAGTTCTACTATGGTTACATCTAATATTTTAATGCTTTCTTGACATAATATACACATGCCCAAGCAGATTTCTTTCCCCATGTTCAAAACTACCCCACCATTCCAAAGCTTTTCGGTTTGTGTTCCTTCTTCCTCTGTTAATATTGTGATATCTTCTAAAACAGTAATATGTGCACCTACTGCAGCACACCATTGTAATATACATATTCTCTACTGCAGCACACCATTATAATATACCTATTCTCTACTGCAGCACACCATTGTAATGTACCTATTCTCTACTGCAGCACACCATTGTAATGTACCTGTTCTCTACTGCAGCACACCACTGTAATGTACCTATTCTCTACTGCAGCACACCACTGTAATGTACCTATTCTCTACTGCAGCACACCATTGTAATGTACCTATTCTCTACTGCAGCACCCCATTGTAATATACCTGTTCTCTACTGCAGCACATCATTGTAATATACCTGTTCTCTACTGCAGCACACCATTGTAATATACCTGTTCTCTACTGCAGCACACCATTGTAATATACCTGTTCTCTACTGCAGCACACCATTGTAATATACCTGTTCTCTACTGCAGCACATCATTGTAATATACCTGTTCTCTACTGCAGCACACCATTGTAATGTACCTATTCTCTACTGCAGCACACCATTGTAATATACCTGTTCTCTACTGCAGCACACCATTGTAATGTACCTTTTCTCTACTGCAGCACACCATTGTAATGTACCTGTTCTCTACTGCAGCACACCACTGTAATGTACCTATTCTCTACTGCAGCACACCACTGTAATGTACCTATTCTCTACTGCAGCACACCATTGTAATGTACCTATTCTCTACTGCAGCACCCCATTGTAATATACCTGTTCTCTACTGCAGCACATCATTGTAATATACCTGTTCTCTACTGCAGCACACCATTGTAATATACCTGTTCTCTACTGCAGCACATCATTGTAATATACCTGTTCTCTACTGCAGCACACCATTGTAATATACCTGTTCTCTACTGCAGCACACCATTGTAATATACCTGTTCTCTACTGCAGCACATCATTGTAATATACCTGTTCTCTACTGCAGCACACCATTGTAATATACCTGTTCTCTACTGCAGCACACCATTGTAATATACCTATTCTCTACTGCAGCACACCGTTGTAATATACCTATTCTCTACTGCAGCACACCATTGTAATGTACCTATTCTCTACTGCAGCACACCATTGTAATGTACCTATTCTCTACTGCAGCACACCACTGTAATGTACCTATTCTCTACTGCAGCACACCACTGTAATGCACCTATTCTCTACTGCAGCACACCATTGTAATGTACCTATTCTCTACTGCAGCACACCATTGTAATGTACCTTTTCTCTACTGCAGCACACCATTGTAATGTACCTTTTCTCTACTGCAGCACACCATTGTAATGTACCTGTTCTCTACTGCAGCACACCATTGTAATATACCTATTCTCTACTGCAGCACACCATTGTAATATACCTATTCTCTACTGCAGCACAGCATTGTAATGTACCTATTCTCTACTGCAGCACACCATTGTAATATACCTATTCTCTACTGCAGCACCCCATTGTAATATACCTATTCTCTACTCAGTGGCGGCTGGTGACTTCAATTCAAAGGGGGGCTGCAGGAGCCAGCTGAATGGGTGGGGTCAATGGGAAGGGGTGTGGCCAACTAGAACGGGGAGGAGCTATGCTCAAAACCACAAAAACTAACAAAATACACTGCCATGGGTGCCAAACCATCATTATGAGAGTCCAATCAAGACAAAATGAAGTATAGAAGAATAAAAATATTTCAATGCATTGACTGCATGACAACTTACTTAATATCTAGATGGAAACAAAAAGGTCGTGAGGCATGAAAAAATAAATTACTTTTTAAATACATTAATGGAATGCCAGTCAAAATCAAGTGCAAGAAAAACAAGCAGCACTCAACTCAAACCACTTATTGCACTGCAGTTCTAATTATAATTTATATTCAGCTTTATTAAAGTACCAAGTAACATGCTGAAAGTAGAAATCTCTGATGCCCCCACTTGTAAACATTTTCCTTATCCAAGAAAAGACCTGCGGCCTGACAACTATCTACTTGTTTCATGGGGAAAACATGATCAAAGTAAAAAATGAAAAGCAAACAAGAAATAAGCTCAAGATACATTGCTTAAAAGGATTACTGTACAGGTTATGGACCACACGATTGGCATTCTGTTTAGTTTACGGGTAAAGCCTGCAGAGATGACTGGAAGTCTCCAAGTGTAATGAGCTTCTTAAAATAATGTAATCCTGTCCTTTATTACAAATACTGTCATATGCATTTCAATACCTAAGGCTTATACATTATCTAGTTAAGTATTCTATACATGGCGACAACAGAAAGGCTTTCAATGTTGGCAATTCTTTAACAGTATGCTTATTAAAGCTTACTTGCATCTTACAATCTCAGCCAAGCTTACCTGATGGTCATTAAAGTATTGCTACTTAAACACAGAGCAACAGGCACTCTGAGTAATAAGCATAAATCCACAGTACAAAAAAATATGACAGAAACCAGACCATTCTGCAAAAATCAAGGACAGATGAAAAGCCACTCTAGTACTTGTCTACCTTGGATTGGAGGGGGGGGGGTACTCTGCACATTTACACTGCATAATTACTCCTTGCCTTGCTTCAACACATCCAGTGTCACTACATGGGGGAGTTGGGTACAACAAGTATGTCACAATTTGAAATGTCTCTGGCTGACTGTGATGACCCTGACACATTTGTCATACCTCTCAAGCTCAGAACAAGAAATCTGGACAAAGCCATACAAATAAGTGGGACAAAGGCCCAAAAATAAGGACAATTTTTAAAATATTGTTCTTATAAACTTAGAAAGATAATAGAATAGGTCTTGGATTAGTATGAATTTTCTGAATGGTATGAAATCTGAAACTCAAATGTCTGTCATTATTTTCTAACTTCAGTCTTTAATGATCTGTCACTAATTTGCCAAAAAAAAACACAATTCTATGAAACATGGACCAAAAATGTGATGTAAAAATATAAAATAGCCACACAATACAGCTGGGAACCTGTCAAAGAAGGGACACTTTAATATTAGTACTGCTACCTTGAGCAGCTGACAAAATAAAAGAATCTACATGCATTTCTGAAATAAAAGTAATCTAAAACTTTTAGTCATGGCTGAAACATGTAGGTACCAAGGATTACGTTGTTATGTGATTTGCATACCATTTATCATTGTCAGTACAGAATTTATTTTTTTTTAAGATTTGATTGTTCCTAGTTCACTTCATTTATGCATCATAAGGATCAGCATTTTCAAATGCTTTCCCAAGTGCTCCCGTAGATAATAATTTAGCAGAAAAAAATGTAGTATGTATTTGATAAATTAAATGTAAAACTGATGTAGGACACGTAAAAGACATCTGGTGTAACTCCCTATCTGTTTTTGAAAATATCAGAGATAGCAGTACCAAATTGATCAGAGTTGAACTTGTTATTTAAGATCAACCCTGAAGTGCAGAGCTGCATTTTGTGTATGTTTTCAGTGTTCTTTTTAATTTAAAAATACAGAATGATATGTGAGTTTCAAGGACAGAGAAGTTTTAATGCTAAGTTTGTTTAGCAGATGTCTTAGTGTTTGTGCTGTAAAATGCAAAATAAAACTTTCAAATGAAGTCCAAATCATCATAGAAGTAAATCAGTATGCACATTAGTGTTTATGGTAAATGGAGTGAAATAGCTAAGTAATGGATCATTGGAATGGCTGCAGGGGGAGGCTCCATTCGACCAAGATTTTGTGAGGGGGAAGGGTGGCAGACTTAGGCAGCCCCAGCTGAACTATACCTCCCAACTGTCCAGATTTTCAAAGAATGAATAGATTTTTGCTTCTTATTTTTGGTTTGTTCCTCATAAAATTTGTGGTTTTCTGGCAAATCATTTAGGAATTAAGTCACTAAATAATGACACGCTGAGTTTCAGGAGAGGAAAGCTACAGCCTTGTACATATAATCCCCAAAATTCTCAAACTCACTCAAAGAAAACACAAAATAATCAGCTTTCAAAATTAAACCACAGAGCACATTTTTATTATAACCCACTAATATCCGTAAAATTTTAATGGTACATATTTTATAAAACATTTATTTAGGCAGAAAATAAAAGGTACAAATACAAAACCAGAATAATCGATGGCAGAGGAATGTGTACAGTGAGATTTACTCCATCTTGGTATCAGAGTTTGATCACTCTGGCTTTGCGAATGTCATCAAACCAAACTAGTTACGAGTAAAGATAAAAAGGAACACTTCAAGAAAGTTTATCAGTATTCATATCAAGAATATATATATAGTCTACTTCAACTTTCATTGTATGAAGACATTGCTAGTTAACTGAATAATGCTAACAGGTGATCGACAGCCAAAGGAAAACCATATGACTTAGCTCTGAGTCACTGTTGAGCTACCCAGAATAACCATCTGTATCAAGATGTGCTAGCAATGCTTACACCATGGTTCTCTGTTATTTATTTATTGTGAAATGGATTATAATCTGTTTGCAGTCATGCTGGGTGTGATTTTGTAAATGTCTATTTTCCCATTGTATAACCTGGTGCTTGTCATCTATTAAGACAGGAGAAAAGGAAAAGGTACACATCTCCATTTGGTCACCTGGTTAATAAATGCATACAAATAACATTTACACGTGCTGTCCTCTCTGCATAGGATCCTGCAGTACATTATAAAAGCTATGTTGGAGTGGGTATTATGTCGAAATTTCACCACACCTAGTATTTAGCACTGCAAACATCAGTTAATTTAGTATAATCCACACTCAGACTTGGTGCATCACTGTTTTAAAGTGATTAATATTTTAGTAGAAAAATATTTAATGTTTTATAGAATTATTCCAAGGGATTCAGGAAGACTTAATGCACAGTTGTTTTCTACACTGATCTAAGTCTTAAGTGATTCAGAGACTGCTATACAGCAACAGCAGTATGAAGGAACAGGTGGTCAGCACAGTGAGCAGTTTCATTGACGAAGCTGCATGCAGATACAGCACTCTAGAGGCATAGCTAATGCTAATCAGTCAGTCACTTGCTCTCCCCCAGAAATATCACCAGCATCTGAACAGCGTAGTAGAACAATTAAGGGGCTAACTCTAACACGCTGTTTTGGGCATGAAGTGGAACAAGTATATGTTATCTTTTGGCAACATATGCCCATTCTCATCAATGGAGGAATCAGAGCTCTTAGCATACCTCTGGGTGAGTACTACAAAACTATTTGTGTGTGTGTGTGTGTGTGTGTGTGTGTGTGTGTGTGTGTCTGACACGTGGACATGTGCACAAACTGGAATGCAACTGTGATTCAGGGGCTGGCAGGGGGAATACTATCATGGTAAGATCTAACAGAGCAGGTGCCCAATTCAGGGACATGATAATAAGCCATTAACAAATTGTTTGTCAGTTTGGCTTCATCCTGTCTTAGAGTTGCAGATTACCACCATCTCCCTACTGAGCAGTGCAGACATATCCAATCAGTGCAGACAGTATTAACCTTTCTGAATTGCAGCGATTTTTTTCCCGGCTTAAAGTTTAATGATGAGCTTGATATGATTCTTCAGCTTCCTAAAAAACTCCATGTAGGCATTTCTGTTTTGTTGCTTTTCTAGCCTTTGAAAGTTATGATTATGAAAGATGTCAATTATTTCATGGGATTTAAATATTGTCTTTCAGATTTGTATTTTTATAGTAGTTTTATGAAACACAGAAGTTTTAGTAATTTATTTGCATTTTCAAGTTTAAATTGTTTTCTTCTATTATCAGCATTTATCGGCACTTATGTGAAACAAATGATCAACCTGGTCTATGATCACTGTAGATAAATTGAGTATCTAGCCAAGCAGTAGCTTCAGGTTCGGTAATGCAGAACAGCATTACGAATTTTGTAGTTCTCATTCAGTTAAGTGACTCAGTGACAGGCAACAGTGTAAGGCTACAAACTATGCTCTTTTGTACTGTAACACGCAATGTGCTTGCCTATCCATGTACACAGCACACACATAGAAAAAGACACACACACACACACACACACACACACACACACACACACACACACACACACACACACACACACACACACACACACACCTTCTGAAGCCAGTGACAGTCCGAACATGTCTGCACCTACCTTTTGAAGCCAGCGACCGCCTGACCATGTCTGCATCTACCTTCTGAAGCTAGCGACGACCGACATGCAGGGAAGCCACATAATCCAGCAGAACCGATCGCTCTACACGACGCCCGCTCAGCGAAATCCCCACAAGAGCTGAGAGAGCTCTCAGCTCACTCATCATTGGCTCTGACTGCAAGGGAAGCAGTCCGGAGCTTCTCTATTCTGTGCAGTCGTTGACCGCACAGATTTCTGGGTACCCTACAGCACAGATTGCTGGGTACCTGTTTTTCTGCATTCGGACTGCTGATAAAGGCAGTCTGAATAGATTTTCTGTTTCACAGACTGTTTTTCCTTTTTTTTTTCTATGTGGGAGGGCTGCAGACCGGCAGTCTGATAGGACGAGCCGCCCCTGTCTCTACTGCAGCACCCCATTGTAATATACCTATTCTCTACTGCAGCACACCATTGTAATGTACCTATTCTCTACTGCAGCACACCATTGTAATATACCTATTCTCTACTGCAGCACACCATTGTAATGTACCTATTCTCTACTGCAGCACACCATTGTAATATACCTATTCTCTACTGCAGCACACCATTGTAATATACCTATTCTCTACTGCAGCACCCCATTGTAATATACCTATTCTCTACTGCAGCACACCATTGTAATGTACCTATTCTCTACTGCAGCACACCATTGTAATATACCTATTCTCTACTGCAGCACACCATTGTAATGTACCTATTCTCCTCTTAAGATTTGTATACTGTTCACATTTAAAGCTAAGATTTTCAGCTTTTAAGAACAGTTAGTATAATTAACATGTTTATCCCTTTCCTCTCTTATTTTCTCCGAGCATTATATTTTTGAATTTTCTTTTCCCTATTGAATTCTTTTTATTTTTTACTCTACACTAGTCAGCTTCTTCCTCACTTGTCTTCTCTGTTTCTTTTTCTTTGTTACTTTCATTAACTTCATGTACAACCTCTTTATCAGTCACATCTTTTTGTACATTTTCTTGTGTAACACATTCTTCTATCTCTTTCTCCTGTATAACTTCATTTTCATTTTCATTTTGTTGCACATTCATTTCACATTCTAGCCATGAATAACTAGTATTGTCACATATTCTGCACTTTAAATCACTTTTTTTTTTGTTTTATGTCCTGTTTTTCCACATAACTATCGTTTTATCACATTAATTGATTAAATTATCATTTTTCCACAAAAGTAACAAGTCTTTGGTTGGCCCCTGTATTTCACAAAACTTCTATTACCGTGAATATTAATAATACTAGGTACACGCATAACATTATCATTTTCCATTTTTAGTATTACTCCACATTCCCACCCCCCAGTACATAGTCCTCTTTCATCATATATTTTTGTAGTGTCCATTACTTAATATATATTGTTAAATGTTCTTTCAGTTCTTTTCCTTTAACTTCAGTTCTAAACTGGATCATTATATCCTTTTTTTTTGTTTGCCTGTAAAATGTTTGCACCACATATTCTGACCATGGATAAATATTTTCTTTTATTCGTATGCACCCCAAAATTTTTCCATGGCCTGCCCAGTCTCAAATATCAAGTCACAAAAGTCTCTTTATTAATTAGAATAAATGCTCTTTCCTCTTTTGCACTGACACCCAGAGGAGCTATGACAGAGTCCCAAACCTCACACTTGTCCAAACTTTCTTCTTTTTACTGCTCACATGTATAGTATACTTATTTTTTGTTTATTTTAATTCTTTTTTCTTCTTTGCTTCTTCTCCAGCAGTCAGTGCCTAAGATTTTTTCTCTGGAACTTTTTCTGGAAGAGCCTCTTCTTCTCCTTTTTCTTATATTTTTTCCGTGATGTCACGCCATGAAACTGCTGCTCGTTGGTTTACCATTTCTTCCAAATAATCATCCTGCAACCCCCCCACCCCCAATTTGAGGGTTGTAATTATGCATTTTTTCAGAGGACACCATCTCTCCTTCAAACAATCTCCTCTGAAAGATTTCCTCTGAATCCATCTCTTTTTCAGTTACATTCTCCTTTTCTCCCATGTCACTGTGTTTTCTGCACCCATATCATCAGGAAAAAAAAAAAACTTCATTTCAACTATATTTCAGCAGCTTTCACTTCAGTCTCAGCAAAAGCTGAAGCAGCCATGTTTTTTCCCTGTTTGCGTCTGTGCCTGGACAGGAAACAAGAAGTCAGAATGCGTAACACGTAACATTTTCCCCCGAGTACCAAGAGTAGGGGAAGTTCCCTGATGCAATGGCCAAATTTTACCTAATAGTATAAATACCAACTGATTCTCCTCAAAAAACAGGCCATTAGCTTACTGGGACTACAGTCAACAAAATATAAATAAATAATTACCATTGTTATTGTTTCTTGCACTAAGAAGTTGGAGGTTGAGCTGAAACACATTCCTATGTGGCAGTTATTTATGGCTTTATTCATTGACTTGATGGCAAATGCAGTCAAATGACCGAGTTCTACACAATCATGTAAGTAATTGTAATTGATGGTGACATCTGTGTGGAGATATGTGTGGGGGTTGCATTAGACTGCACTGTATGGTTCTAACAGTAGCAAGCTGAATTGCATGTTGCAGGTACTGATATACTTATTCATTCATTTCTTCCCAGTCAGACACTTGAGGCATACAAGACCATTTAGTGCTGCAGCTGGTGGAAACGTGTATGTGTGTGTGTGTGTGTGTGTGTGTGTGTGTGTGTGTGTGTGTGTGTGTGTGTGTGTGTATGTGTGTGTATGTGTGTGTGTGTGTGAGTATGTGTGTTGGTCTAAAGATTTTTCTTTGCATGGGATTTGTCCAGGCATACTGTTTTCTCACCCAGAATCTCAGCTGTATAATGTGTGCTTTTGGACATTTCTTTTTTCACTTTTATCCCAAACTAAAACAATTGTGGTACATTGGGGGAAGGTAGAATGGAGGCCCTATTCCCAGATATGATTTATATATCCTTGCAAGAATGTATCTTGTTCATTTTCTGAGAAATCCAATTTCGTCAGCTTTTAGCATTAAGCTTTGCAGACAAATTATTTCTTCCCCTGAAATAAAAAAATAAGACTGAATCTTTTTCCTTGCTCATGGTTTTTGTTTACACCATTATTGGACAAAATGGCTTAAAAAGTTCTAATATACCACTCGGTGGTGCAGCAGTTAGCATTGCCACCTCACAGTAAGAGGTTCTCCGGTTCGATCCTTGGCTGGGGTGCCTTCTGTGTGGAATCTGCTTGTCCTCCCTATGGTCGTGTGGGTTTCCTCCGGGTGCTCCGGTTTCCTCCCACATCCCAAAGACATGCTGTAGGTGGATTGGTCACTCTAAATTGGCCCTAGGAGTGAGTGTATGTTTTTGCCTTCTGTGGAAGGTTGGGTGCCAGGCTGGCTGCTCAACACTGTAAAACTCTACTGCCAATCATGAGCAGACAGGTGATCCGCTGTGGCGACGCCTAACCGTGAAAAAGCCAAAAGAAGAAGAAGATCATCTATAATGTGCCCAGTGACTACAAGTCCCTTGCATAATTAATTTACTTACTACACAGTTAAAAAGGTTACAATCTTAAGTGGATAGGGTATGTTAAAAATATAAAGTAAAACTAAAAAAAGTAAGACAAAGTATAGAAAAAGTAGAAAGAATGGTGTGGTGCCTGGATGGCACGGGAAGGAACAGGGGATGTGAACAGGACTGATGTGCAACAAGGGGCACAATGCAGTAATTTGTCTAGGGCATACATATTTCTTACTTTGTTTATCAAACTTAGGATATCTTTTTTTATCTGAAAAGAATGAGAGTATTTTCTATCATCATGTACATTTGTTACTGGGATTTCTGTTTCTTAGGTAGAAAGCCTCTCAACCACTCTGTGGTATATCTTAGATCCTCAGCTTCTTTCTGCATGTTTCCATGAGATGGTATAGTTAAGGCCTTGCTGAGACCTAAGCATGTAACATCTGTGTTATGTCCCAACCATTCAAGTACTCAAGCCATTTAAAGATCATTTCATCCAATCTGTAGATCTGCTAGAGGATGTACAAAATTACTAGGTTCATAGATGTGTACTAGGCTAATGGCCCTGGAGCCTTTACAAGCCTAGCCTATAGGATTACCCTGGCATCATGCCACCATAGGCAGTACTAATTCATTCTTACATGCTGTGGATTGCGTGTTCTAAAAAATGTTACTAGTAACCTAATTGATGTGAAGTTTATTTTAGCAAGTTCCTTACTGAAGAGGAATCATGAGGAAAATGCATAGACATAAAATGTTTTGCACATTAACAAATTTGTTACTAGTGATTTCTAACACATTTTCAGAGTTAGTTGTAATCAGATCAAACACTTGGAGAAAATACTTCCATTACATTGTGAAACTGTGACAAGTTATGAGGCTGAATGAAGAAACATTATTAAAAATATTCTGTAATGGAATTAGACCGGGATTGTGCATGAGGTGCATTCAGCTTGTTTTCTTTTTCTTTATCACCTAGTGTTAATGCCACTGTAACAAAACTGTCAGTGTGATTCAGAATGATGCTTTATGATAGACAAGCAATGTAAATAACTATAAAATAATGCAGACTTGATGAAAGTAGCAAAGTGCCATAGTGTTAAGAGCTTTGTCTTAGATATCCATTGTCTGGAGTTCAATCCTGGTTATTATTTGTTTGGAAATGTATGTTCTTTCCCCATATGCATTATTTTCTTTAATCTGTTTTCCCTCCCACAAAAACATCCTAGCTGATTAGCTACACTAAACTATCCATAAATCTATTTACTGTGTGTACTCTTGCCCTGATTGCATGGGTTGTGGCTGAAAAGATTCTGGAAAGGATCAGAACACCTCTACCTGGTTAAAAAAAAAAATAAAACAGTGAGATTTACTTACAGTGTACAAGGGCTGTAGATGGTTCCACTTAAATGTTACACAGCACATATTAAATCCAGTGTTGTGGTAATTGTGACACTGCCAGCCCAGCAATCTGGAATTTTGTAAATAATTCCATGTCATTTGTGAATATTGATATGATCTATACAGAACTGTACGTTATG
>NC_056733.1:1851374318-1851514318 GCF_019279795.1 Protopterus annectens
GAAAGCTCATTCTTCTGATAGTTACCAAACCAATTTCAAGTAAGTGCCGTATTGTTTTTTTTTTTTTTTTTTTTGATTTTCTTATCTTTGTTTTGCCTTGTTCTGGTTGTTGATTTCATGTCCTCCAGAAAGTGGAAATGCCAGTGTTGGAGAGATATTCCCCATAAGCAGTGCTTGTTCTGCTTAGACACTTTTCACATCATATGTCTTGTGAGATTTGTCAAACTTTCATCTCTAAGATGTCGTGTAGTCAATTTTCTTCCTATGTGATTTACTTAGAGAACCAAACTACTTAAAATGTTGGCTAAAGACACTGTGGAGGTATCTTAATGGCCTGAAGGTCAGCCATCTGCAAAGAAAAAGACCAAGAAAGCCCGGTGGATTCTTTGGCTGTACTACCTCCACCAAACATCTCTCTTGAGGCTGGTGAAAGCATGGAGGATTGCTGTTTCCCTCTCTGATTCCTCTGCCATGACCACTATTATTATCGAAGGGCCTAGGGGTGTTCCTCAGATATTAGTTAGGGGAGACGTTACAGCTACCATTATAGAGTGTCATCAGGGGTCAGGGCCTCCTAAGTTTTTTAAGGCTGACATCCTACTCAAAGAGAAGCAGAAGACTAAGCATATTTTGCCTGCTCCTAAGGATCCTCATTGTGAATGTCAAAACTTCACTCAAGGTCTGTTTAATGTCCTTTTGGCTCTGAAGCCTCCACAGCGGGTTCTATGTCTGCTCCTCCAAGGCCTTCTAGCCCTCTTAAGAGACCTAGGGAGCAGTAGTCCTCTGATGATGATGATGATTCTGATGAAGAGTCACCTACTTATTCTTCTCTCATTCCTTCTCCTATAGACTATGGTTGTGAAGAAGAAGATTGTATCAGTCCTGACTCTCCTTTTTAGGAGATTTCATTTGGGGATACTTTTTCCAGAATGGTGGAATTTTTCAAATGGGACTGTGCTCAGGTGTCTGATGTATAAGTGGCAACTGGTAGTAAGTGTCATACTGGAGTACAGATGGTCCTAGGTTCTAGTACAGAGTATGCAAACATTTTTAGCCTAGTAACTTCCAATGATCCTATACGATTGGATGGGTAACCGTAAATTCACCCCAGGGGTCCCATCTGTGTTCTTCTTAGTCCTTCTTGATCATGGAAATAAGGGTAGAACATGGCTAGGCTTGTAAGGAGCCTTGAGCCATTCGACTAGTAACTTCCTATGATCCTATGATCCTGTGTTCAGAAGAGATACTATGAGCTTCTACAGATGGTGTCTTCTAGGCCCTCTGCTATTCTTCCAGTTCTTGCTGCCCTGCTTCTGAGGCTGCTGACTCATAACCCCCTGCTCCCAAGAAACCTAATGGGTTTTATAAAGTGCCTGATGATTGCAAGTGTCCCTCTGCTGATCCATTTTTGGTGTCAGTGGCTTCTGATAAGCCTTCCAAATTGCTGCATTCAACTAAGTTGTTTCCCTTGGATAAGAACCGCAGAACCATGGAGAAGCCAGATAAGAAGATGTATACTTCTGCTACCATAGTCTTTAGAGCTATGAATTGTCAGACACATATGACCCAAGATGCCATGGCTCTTATCTTTCAAGCCTGTCAAGCCATTTCAGATCTTCCAAATTCTGAAGGGAAGGCCTCTGTTCTTGCCTTGTTAGGGATATCCTCCTAAGTTGCTCACCATTCTATTAAACACAGTTATGATGCCTCATCTAGGGCTGCCTTTGGAACTATTTTTAGGAGGTATTCCTAGTCAGACTTCAGCCTTTGTCTGATAATTTCAAGGCTAAATGTATGGATGCACCTCTGGATAATAAGAATTTGTTTGGTGCTGCTGCTGTGGAGTTGTTTAAGTTCCTGCATTAAAAGGGTAAAGCCTTACAGGATTTGAAGCATATTATTGTTTCATCTATTCCCAAGATTCAGAAGAATTATCCTAACAAGCCTGCCTTTGTGTGTAGGTGATCCCACCCTCTACAAGGGTAAAAAGGGTGGTAGATGGGCTCCTCCGAAAGTGCAGGGCCTTTGGTCTCTTCAACAAAATAAAGACCACGTCAATGTCAAACAGATTAGACCACTTCTAGCTCTTCAGCCTTTTCATTCTCTTTTTCTTTCCAGGGCCCCTCAAGAGTCTCACAGAGAATACCACAGTGATATGGTATATCAGCAAGACAAGATCTTATCTCATGTGCAGATTAGCCCTCCAAGTTTAGGATCTAGCTATCCAGGATCAGGAGATCCTTCTGGCAGTTTACTTTCCCTCAGATCAGAACATAATGGCAGATTTTCTGACCAGGTCCATAACACAATCTCACAAGTGTATGCTTCACATGGATGTGTTTCTGGACATTGTCTATCGGTGGGGTACTCCTCAGGTAGATCTATTTGCCTCCCCTATGAACAGGTAACTTCCTTTTTTTGCACCAGAGTCCCATGTCCTCTGGCCTGGAAGTGGGTGCCCTCTCTTTTCCTTGGAAGGGGATGTTTCATTATGCCTTCCTTCCCCTTCTTCTCATTCCAAAGGTCCTGCTCAAAATAAAGCAGGATGCTCCCAAAATCTTGCTGGTGACTCCTTTTGGCCCATACAGCACTGGTTCCCTCTTCCTCTGCATTTAACCAAGGACAATCATCGCAAGGTTCCTCACAAAGTGAACCTACTCACACAAGACAAGGGGTCTCTCATCCATCCCCATCTGTACACTGTCCCACTGACATTGTGGGTGATAGGGTTTTGATCCCCTTCATACACCTTTTTATGAGGATGTGCTTATGGTCCTGTAGGAGGCCAGGAAACCCACTACAAGAAAATCTTATTTGTCCAAATGGAACAGACTTTCTGTTTGGTGACTTTCTCCTAACCTGGATCCACCTACTGTGGATGTTCCTTTGGTTCTGTCATATTTGTGTGAATTGCTCAATGCTGGGTTAGCATATTCTTCTGTTAAGGCCCAGCTATCACCTATCTCTGCTTGTCTGCCTTTGACTACCCCTTTGCCCTGTAGATTTGAGACCAAACAGTTTCTTAAAGGTATCCTTCATATTAGGCCTCCCAGGAAGCATGTCGCTTGTTCCTGGGACATTAATTTTGTTTTAGAAAAATTGACTCAGATTTCTTTTGAGCCTGCTGCTTCAGCTTCCCTACAGCATTGTCCTTGGAAGACTGTTCTTTTGGCTCTTACTTCTATCAGATGGGTGTCTGGGTTGCAAGCCCTTATGGCTGTTCCTACTTTTTTATTTTTTCATAAGGACAGGGTGTGCCTTCATACCAATCCTTCTTTTATGCCCAAAGTGGCTAATGAGTCATCTCTTAATCAGTCTATTTATTTGCCCACCTTTTTCCCTTCTTTACAACCTGATAATAAGAAGGTTTTGCACACCTTAGATTTGCAGAGACAACTCAGATTTTATTTGGATTAGACTAAAGATTTTTGTAAGTCTGAACAGCAGTTTGTTTCTTTTCTATAAGGTATCTGTCTATTTTTGACCTTTTGTTAAAATTTATGTGGAGCTTTTCTCCCCGGGCCTCTACTGAAAATGGAAATATATCCAGCTAGACTAGCCCGGTCAACAAATGTAAAATAAAATAAATAAATAAATAAATTTTCATGCTAGGTCTTTAGGTGTGACTGTTTCCAAGGAAACATGCCTTCTTGGATATGGAAAGCCACGTCATTTTGCTATTCTTTCCATCTCCTGGTAAGGCTCAGTCTAGTAAGGCTGTGGTTTCTTCTGGTGCTTTTTTCAAGGCTTTCAATACTAGTTGTACTCTTGGGGCAGCTACCTTGACTTCTCTGCATACTTTTACCAAGCACTATAAGTTGGAAATGGTTTCTAGGGCCAGAGCCATTCTCCATGGATTCCTAGAGGGCTCTGATGGCTCTTCCTCCTCCCAATATTCTTCCTGAGCTATTGTACTATCTCTATTGCAAAGAATACTGCAACAGTGATATGGAAGGACATAGTACTATTGTGTAAAATCTTACCATAACAGTAGATGTTCTCTTCACTGTTGCAGTGTTTGCACTCCTCCTCCCCCAGGTCCTTTTTCCTTCTGGATGTACCTATTACCTGATGATATCCTTAGGCTGTCGCTCCTACTGCAGCTTCTCAGTTCTAAGGATGGTACATCCAGATGTCACCTTTATGCCCTATACTGTGCATGGGGAATGTATTTGTGACATATGGCATACCCATTACAATCTAAAGGCTATGTTATACTTACCAGACATCTTGCTGCCCTAGGGAGGGGGATCCCTATTGTAAAGAATACTGCAACAGTGAAGAGAAGGACATCTACGGTTATGGTAAGATTTTACACAACTGTACTTTCACTTCTGTACAGCCACTTAAGTCCTTACATCCCACAGTATCACCCTGCAGCTGTTATCACATATCCCAGATCTGTATTCCCTGGCTACAAATTTCATGCCACTGCCCTGTCTAACTCTACCCAGAAAAACCTACTCCTTCAATCTGCATGCCACCTGTAATTTCTCTTTCACTTTGTTTTAAAGATGAAAGCTTAAAACGTGTTTTAGACCACTCAGTCTAGTTTTGGGTCTAAAAAGATTCTACAGCTTTGTGGTGTTCCAAAACTAGATGTAAGTATTACCTACTCGGAACAAGTGTCTGAATTTTTATTCTTTGTTTCATTTTAATTTCTTGATCTAAGAGACGCAATTATAAAATCCAGTACTGAATGTATCACCAGAAAAGGCACGTGTCATAATTAATTTTTACCCTAGGAACTTTTTTAATTACACACATTTCAGAAAACTGTAGAACAGAAAAGTGAGATGGGTGCAAGGTCGTGTGAAAAAACCCAGGGAGCACACTCCTGCTGTGAAAAGGTTAACACAGTGCCCAAGTATTATGCTAGCATTTTTATTACTCAGAGTTTTCATGCACTGATAAGCCTTATATATCAAAATAATGAGCACTTGTTATGTGTCAGGTCTGTAAGGTGCACCTAGTTTTGACACTTGGTAGCTGATTCTGTTAGAAACAGATCTATGTGGATTTTGAAACATGTCTTCACATTTAATTAGACTGCTGTGCAATAGAAATTTCATGTAATGTGCAAGAAAATTGTCAGTTAACAGAAATAGATATTTTTGTCTATCTGCTGATCTACGTATTTATCTTGTGTTAATTTAAAATGAAAAGTACATGACAGTCTTACGATGAGCATTATAAAAAAGTGCAAATATTAGAATGTGATTACATAACTCTGTGTATTCTTTCTCTAGTTCATTTCAAGCAGTGTGTATCAAATTAGTTCACTGAAACTGACAGAGCAAAGTTGGGACCACAACTAAAACACAGAAAACATTCTAAGTAGAAAAAAAAAATCATTGCAAAGTTTAAGAGTATATAAACAGTAAGATAAATTTACAGATAAATATTTATTAAGAAATAAAATTACCTTTCGGTTATTAAAAAGAAGCAGGGGTCAGGCTGATTTTTCTGTACAGTCGAAGGGCTCATCTTCTTTACTGCTAAGTAAAAAAAAGTAGCCTTGAGGCTTCATTAAAGTTCTTTGCACCGTCTATATGGCTTGTGCTAAAAAGGCCCTCACAGCATGCCATGCCCAGTCTTGCTGCAAAGACATGCTATCCATGATGATGTAATAACTCTTTATAGGTTAATTGGCATGTTTCCTGAATCACAGATAGTATTGTGATGTGTGGATCATGGCTAATTAGCACATCCCTGTAGTAATCAGCTGCTCAGGTACCAGTGGAAGTCCCCCTCACATCTCTTTTTCACATACATGTACACAAACATTAACACACATGCAAACACACCTATACTTCCACTATCCTCCTGTGGTTTTCCATCTCCCATAATATTTTAGTGTAATTAGAGGTCATATGTACATGTCCTGATGGTCTAGTATATCCCATAACGCCAATCTCTTTTACAATGTTGGTGCCATTATTAAAGAGCCATCCCTAGTGCTCCACTAGATCCACTCAGCCTCCCATCATTCTTATGAAGTCTACATCATGATGACACTTCACTTTGTCCGTGGTGTCCAGTGGTTCTCCCCATCCCTGATCCCAGTACTACTGTTAGCACCATTATGACATTTCATAGGTTCATAGGTTCATAGTTGTTTACTAGGCTAAAAAATACAAGGGCGTTTTGAAACCTATCCATGCATCCCAAATCTCTGACAAGTTCTGTTACCCTTGATAAGTGTAAGCAGGGGCTTGGGAGATGAAACATTTACAAGCAGGGGTCGGAGATGAACCATTTACAGTCTACTGTGTCTGTTAGAGACATAGGTGTCAAACTAGGGATGAATTTCTTGTTCCCCATCCAATTGTCCAAGTTTCACATGAACTAGATTAGAGAGGAACTCTGCTGCACATGGATGGAAATCCTGTTCCATAGACAGAGTAGTCTCTGGGATGCATACACGACTCTCCAGCAGGTCCTACTTATATTGCAGGTAAGGTTAAAGTCTTTACAATGGGTAATTCTAATGCTATTTGTTTTGCAGATATGCAGGAGGCCATCAGGGTGGGGTCTGACAATGTCTTGTATTCCAGTCATAGATCTCCTCTCAACAGCCTGTAGGAGGCAAAATACAGACATGGGGCTTTGGCGTTGTTTGCACAGGACATGTTACTTACACCCTGTATTCTTTTAGTGATAAACCTCTGGGAATGTTGCAGTTGTTGGATGTGCCTGTTCTGGTACACACCAAAGGGGATATTGTACTCAAGGACAGGTCTGATGAATGTTGAATACCATGGAACAGTGACTTCCTTGAACCTAGATGCCATACCTTTGTTTATAAGTTTCCCTACCTCAACCTGGTCTGTGACATCAATAGGACTTGTTGGCAGGACATATTTATGTCCCAGAAACTCCTTCTGTGAAATAGACTCCTTTGCAATGTCAAGCAGAATACCTCATTAACCCTTTTTAAGCCCAACCTGGATAACTGGATGGAGAACAGAAAATACACCCCTTGGGGATTCCACCCATGTCCCTGCTGAGCAGGGGCATCTGGTGCTGACTTGTTGGAACATGGGCTAAATTCTTGGCTAGGCTTGTTAGGTCCTCAGGACCAATAGCCTAGTAACTTCCTGTGACCCACAACATAGAATGATTTACTCACAACTGTAGATGCATGATGGTCAATGGCTAGATTGAGTCTATGTGTGTCCCCAAGTCTATTTTTGAGTGCATCCAATGGCCCCCAATCCCCGTCATACTGTTGTGTACCTTAGGTTACTTTACAGAGTATTCACTGGTTTCTAGTGTATTCTGTCAAGCCTCCAGTCCCCATAGTAATGTATGTGCCTCACGGAACTTAAAGAATTATCTGGAGTCTGGTGGATCCCCCACCCTGCTATCACCACTCTAATGTTGGTGCCATCACACCAGGTAACATAAGCCCTGGTGTCAAATGTTTCCCTCCACCCCAGTTCCTGTAATAATATTAGTGCTGGAATAGCACTTTACAGATTTATCCCTGGTGGTTTAGTGTATCCTCCCCACCCCTAATCCCTATTTTCTTCTCAAAGCCATTCTGGCACTTTAAAATTCAGCCCTGGTTACTAGTGGCTCTCCCCCACCACTTTCAAGTTTGGGAATTAAATATGGCCTTTTGGACTTGCTTGCTACAACAACACGGTTGAGGTGGTCATGCTGATCTACTCGTCTGAGCCCTTTCTTGAATTGCTCTGTTGTGTAGACGCCATTCTGGAGACAGAGCTCGGTAGAGAACACATTGCTCATTTGCATACTTGTATACCCCCAAAATGCCTCATTAGTTTTCAACATAAATTCTGGGCCTTTCGTGGTGCTGCATGTCTTTGTGTGGAGGATTGTGCAGAAATGTTTACCACTGCTTTATGAACAGCAAAAAATACCCTGACGTGTACATGGTCATTTAGCTATCCCAGTAGCTTCATGAATTCAGACCAGCATCTTTTCACATCACTTAGGACTAGGACTGTAAGGATGCTTACTGCCAGTTGGGGAAGACATGCTATACAGGTGATTAGCAATGAACTGTAAAAAAATAAAAAAAGAAGTCAAAGCATTACTTCTTTTTTTTTGGAGTGTATCACATGACAATGCACCCCTGCGTTTTGCAAATCCAGGGAGGAGACCTCTTGAAAATAAAGTGTCTCTAAGCCTGGGTGTACTTGCATCTGGGAATTCCAGAGACACACAGGGGAAGCTTTGTGAGTGTCACAGGCAGCTGTCAGCCATATCCTGGCAAACTTCCTGGCAGCAATGTTGATGACTCCATACACTCTACACCCACCTCCATGGAGTGGAGAACGGTAATGCACAAGTTTTATTACATTGCAAATTTCCTTCATGCACTTGGTAAAATAGATAGCACACACATATCTATCAAGACACCAACACTTTCTGAAGCAGACCGATACATAAACAGAAAGGGATGGCCACCCCTTAACTGCCAGGTTGTGTATACACAGATGGCATCATAACAAACACCATGGCAGCACACCCTGGAAGTGTCCATGATGCTGCCATTTGGAGGGAAAGTGTATTGAGGGCTGCATTCCAGGAAGGTGAAATACTTGAGGGACTGCAACCGGTAAGTACTGGAACACATCTAGGGTGCAGTTTAAGGATATCCCTCTCAACAATATCCATTATGACAGGAAGCATTTTTATTCCCAGTAACAGGTGACTGGTTATTCACTTGAGCTGTGGCTAGTAATGACCCATTCCATGAGCCATTCAACCCTGCAGAGCAGACCTACCAAAGAGTATATGCAACAACCAGAAGCACCAAAAAGCATGTATTTAGTGTACTGAAAGCTAGGTTCAGATGTCTAGACACATCCAGGGGTGCACTGCAGTGCACACCTGAGAAGGCAGCACAGGTGATAATGATATGCACAATGCTAACAACCTGCTAACTAGAGCACTTGGTGGTCTTCCAGCTACAGGTGTGGGTGAACTACCCTGAGAATCCCACGGGTATCAGAAGAAGACCAGGAGGATATAGGTGGCAAAATACACAGGCCTAGGAAATGTAGGGTGTTACCACAAGTGCAGGCCCGGGCAACAGGGCAGCATCTGACTCACAATTTTGTGTCACAACCTTCCACACGTACATGAGTACACAAATTAAACACCTCTCAGTCTAGTGTCATTAGCTCATTCTACCTAATACAGAGAGAACAGATGAGAAGGCCAACCCACTTAGTTTCTTTCCTTCTGTTCCTCTTTTCTCCCTTTCTTAAAAAAAAAAATTGTTTGAATCTCCTTGTATTCTGACTGTGCTTCTCAAACATTTTGAAAATATAGAGTATATTTTAGTGCATTTATTAAAACTATATTTGCCTTAATATTGCTACAACTCAAGTGCTCTAGGTTGCACTGCATCTGAGTTGTTTTAGTGTTGTTTTAGCTGCTTTTCTGTATATATAGACTTTTCTATATATGTATACTAGGTACTTATTCTACTGTATTACTGCCTCTTAAATTGTTTTTCAGTTGTGCACTTGCCTTGCTTCATTTAAAAAGTTTTAAATTGCTAATTTTGTAGAGTTTGAATTACATTTACTGTTTAGGGCTACACACGCAAGTGTGTTACCCTTTTCTGCATTTATTGACTGTATTATTGCATTGTTCAGCCTGTTCTAACCAAAACAAAATACTATCTTGTTTCCTCATTTCCCCGCCTTTCCTAGCTGGTATAGTCCAGATCCCAGGCTTTGCTAGTTTCAGGACTTTATTTTCTGTGTTCAGAGCTATCCAGACCTTGCTGTGGTAGAGGGAAGTCCTACTGCTTACCAGTGGGAGTGGTGAGCATTGTACTGCCTATCTAACACTAGAGGAGTGGTTTCCAGCTCTGGAATTGTAATTTTGTTAGCCTTTTTGGTCTGATTTCTATCCCTTTCAACTTTGTGGCTTAAAAAAGTGTGTGTTTGCATGTTTTTTGCATAGTGCAGCACTGTGGGGCTACGGTTAAATTATTCCAGGTGCCAGAAAGTCTGGTCTTCAAAATTTCCTGTAGAACTAGCTGGTTTCTCAGTAGTAGCACTAAAATCTGAACCCCTGTGACTAGTACTTGCTCTAAAACCTGCTGGAAAGCACTAGGAAGCCTTAAACTGATACAAGCACTCAACTTTCCTTGTTAATAAGGAAAAATTAATCGTAGGCACTAAACATCATATAATTGCAAAGTACCTTGCAAAGGTAAGGGAAGACAGCTTTTGTATATTACAAAAAAAGCACCTAAACAGGCATGTCCAAGGGTCAGCTACCAGTGATTTCTCCTGTCCACCTGGTGAATCTGGGCATACTGGGGCAATGCAGCAACTGCCTCATGTACATAGACAACCCTCACCTCCTACCACCCAACACTACAACCTGAGAGAGATGCACTTGCATTGCCAAACTGGAAGCAAAGCTCTCTCCAGCCAAGATTGTGCTAGGCAGTCAAGAAGAGAAGGTTATCAACTGCAATACACCTCAAGCAACACATAGCCCTTCAAAACCAACACCATCAACACCCACACATAGCAACACCAAACCAACATATGCGAAGGCCCTTAACATTAACCTGCCCAAGCAACAAGGACCTCCAAAGCTGAAATGCAAACAAACACCAGTCACAAACAAAGTGACACATAGCTGACAACACCAGTGTGCCACCCAACAACAGCCCCTAAGGCAAGACAACGTACCCAACACTTTAGTCATAGGTGACTCTATAGTCAGGCACACTGATGTCCCACTCACCAGGCTGAACAAGGAGAAAATTACAGTCACATGCCTGTCGGGTGCTAGGATACACCATATAATGCATGCACTCAAGTCACTCCACAACGAATACAAATATGACTCTGTCATGTCATTGTCCATATTGGAGTGAATGACTTGAGATGTACCTCCCTGGACTACATGAAAAGAGACATGGAAGAGCTCTCAGATCATGTGTCCCAGGCAGGTATGACCCTATCCCTGAGTAGCATCCTGCCTTTACCTAGAATGATACCACAGTATAAGGACAAAATGATAGACTTCAACAACTGGCTAAGCTTCTGGTGTCATTCAAAGGGGATCCAGCATCTGTCTGCCTGGGATGACATGATCAATAAACTATGATGCTTTGCCAGAGATGGTCTGCACCTGTCACCGTTGGATATCAGGTTACTGGCTAAAGCTCTTGCCACCCATATAGTGCCTTTTTTATGTAAGGTTCAAAGGACAAAACCACCACCGTAACAGATACAAGCATGCAAAATCTGAAGGTAATGCTACTCATTGTTATAAGTCTAAACCTCAAAATGCACTCTCTTGAGGCACTACTAAAAATGGAGAACACTGATATCTGTGCAGTAACTGAGACCTGGTTCAAGGCTACAGAGAGCACCCCTGCAATACCAGGCTATGACTCTTACCACACTTTTCGGCCACCAAACCAAGACCAAAACACTAAAGGTGGAGGAGTGTCCATATTCACCAAGGATATTCACACCTCCAGGCTAGTTGCCCAACACAATGCATCTGCAATTCTCCAGGTGCAACTAACACTAGGTAAGACTGCAATCCAAACTGTAGCTTGCTACAGATCCCCCACCACGCCCCGAGATTCTCACTACAGCTTTCTAAACATACTGGAAAATATTAAGATACAACCAAACACCCTAACACTGGGTGATTTAAACTACCCTGCCATTAACTGGGAAAACTACTCGGGCACCAGCACCTTTTCTCAACGGTTCTTGGAATTCATAAATTCCAATGCCCTGGATCAACTAATTCATTGTCCCACCAAGGGCTCCAATATCCTAGATCTGGTCATTACCAACATTGGAGATAGATGCTCCACACCAGTGGTCACCCCCTCATTGGTCAGGTTTGAACATAAGTTAATCACCCTTGACATCCACATCCCACCCCCACCCCCCCAGTAAGGAAACCTCTGTAAAAAAACTTCTCCAAAGCCAACTTCATGCTACTCAAGTCAGAAGTGACAAATGTCATGACACCCATGCAGATGGGAACTGAAATTTTGACTGCTGAATCCTACACTAAGGCACTGCATGAGCACATCCACTTGTGCATGAAGCATGCCATCCCAAATAGAACCAATATGGTCTCCTCCAAAAAAAGGAAACCAATCTGGTTGTCCCTTGCCATAAACAAACTATACAACAGAAGGAAGAAACTGTTGCAGAAAAGAGGAAAATCCCAGGATGCAAAAAACTCCCTTACCAGCCTCGGTAAGAAGCTGAGATCCCTCATAAAATCCTCCAAAACTAGTTACGAAAATAAAATTGCCAAAGATTCCAAAGACAACCACAAGGCATTCTATAGTTATGTCAAGAATCTAAATGGCAATGCTCAGATCTGCTCTGAGCTACAACAGAATGGAATTAAATATACTGATTCCAAGGATATTGCCAATATCCTGGCAGATCAATTTAGTGCAAAATTGACCCCCCCTCACCCCCTAAAGGGTCCATCTCAGTACCAAAAGTTTGCCCAATTCCGGTAATCATGGCCACACAAGTAGAAACCTCACTCTCCAAAGCTAAGAATACAGCATCCATGGGACCAGATGACATCCCGGGCTGTGTACTACATGAACTACAAAATGAAATGGCACCTCACCTAAGTGTCATGTGTAATCATAGCCTCACCTCAGGCTTCGTGCCCACTAAGTGGCACACAGCTACAGTTGTTCCACTCCACAAGGGGGGATCCACCTTGGATCCCGGGAACTACCGTCCCATCAGTCTGATGAGCCTGACCTACAAGGGCATAGAACACATTATCATGGAACTTATAAACAAAGACATTGGCAACCTTCAAACACTAAACCCCACCCAGTTTGGGTTTGTGAAGGGACGATCTTGTCTCCTGAACCTGATTGACTTCTTCAAATCAGTCTCCAGAGCTGTGGACAAGGGTAAGGCGGTCCACACAGCCTATCTGGACCTCAACAAGGCCTTCAACACCATCCCCCACTCTGGAATCATAGATAAATTTACTAAGCTGGGCATAAATCCCTATGTTACTCGATGGGTTGCCAACTGGCTTACTGACAGAACCCAGACTGTAAAAGTAGCTGACTCCAAATCCAGCTTCAGACAAGTGACAAGTGGAGTACCTCAGGGTTCATTCCTGGGACTGCTCTTGGTTGGCATCTACTTCTCTGAAGTACAGGCAAACACTAAGGGTCTCTGGCTGACAAAGTTTGCAGATGACTGCAAACTGGGAGCCATTATTGAATCCCCAAATTATGTGGATATTCTACAAAAGGGCCTTACAGAAACAGATGCTTGGTGCCAGAGCCATGGGCTCAAGCTTAATGCCAAGAAATGTATAGTTATCCCCTTTGGGACAAAACATGTACCCATGAATTACCACATAGGTGGCAGTACACTAAACATTGAAAGTGTGATGAGAGACTTGAGGACACAGTTGGACAGTGGTCTCACCTTCAATAACCACATCAACACAACAGTCAGGAAATCCTTCTATGTTGCACACCTCATCACTAAGGGCTTTTCATCCAGAAAAAAGGAGGTCATTATCACACTGTACTTATCCCTCATTAGACCCATTATAGAGTACAACGCCCCATTTGGTATGTACCTCACAAGACATCTGCAACAGCTGGAAAGGCTGCAGAAATACCTCACTCAAAGAATCACAGGCCTAAAGCAGATGCCCTATGCTGACCATCTAAAAAAAACTCCAGCTGTACTCTGTGGCATATCGTCTACTCAGAGATGATCTCTGCTTAACATACTTGGCCATGTAAAACCCTGAGCTGTTGGACATGCCCCACTTAAAGAAATCCAAATCCCTCAGAGCCATACACTCCAGGGAGCTAAACTGTGTCATTGCAATGAACAAAACATGCTGGAGAGATAGGTTCTTGATCCAGAGACTCCCCATACTCTGGAATAGACTACCCATACGTGTCAAGCAGAGTGCCTCCTTGGCCCTCTTCAAATGGAACCTTGACGATTGGATGGGAGATAGGAAATTCACCCTGGGGATCACATCAGTCACCCTGCTAGACAGGGGTCCAGGGAAGTAAATATTGTGGGAAGAAATATCCAGGGAATTGTTATGGCTAGACTTGTATAGGCCCTAGGGCTGATAGCCTAGTACCAACCTATGAACCTATGTTGCCCCACCACAGCAGCATGGATTGCATCTAATGGCCCACTAGATGTACACAGTGAGCGTATGACATAACACCATAATCATAACATATAACATTATGAACATATATAAATCTGTCACAACAGGGATCATTAACTCAGGGCAGAACATAGACAGGTATGCATATAGACTCAGATCATTGTTATCAGTGTAAGGCAAACAATAAGGGGCAGACATCAATGCTACACATTCCTATATCTACACTGCACTGTAGAGGCCAGGGTTCCTACTGACTGTGCCACAGATAGCATACTTTCATTTTGATCTGCTAGTGATGCCATTACCTCACCATGTCTGTGCTCCTGTCCTTCATGTATCACACACAGCTGGTGTGCAACATTATCTGTGACATGGGCAAGTGCACGGATGTATGATCCATGACATTGCTGGTAATGTTCATTTGCCTGTAGGAGTAGGCCTACACCCTGAGACACCTGGCCATGCACACCATCTGCATGCCTTCATCTACTGTAGTGGGCAATATCAATGTATTGTCGGGAACTGTCAACATAAGCAGCAGTCTCAGCTTGGGTCTGTTGATGACCAGCCTCATCATTTTTACCATCCGATGTCCTCTCATTATCAGAATGGCCATATAAGTTTCCTCTCCATATCTGAGACTACAGCTGCATCCACATGACTGTCTCCATCTTGGCTGGAATTTATCACCACGTAACTGTTCTACGTGCCAGGAGCCATGCTACCATACAGAGATGCATCAGATCCAACATCATGATCACTGGATGGACTAAGGAAGTATACAGATAGTTGATCTGCTAAAAGACGGATGACACAGATCAGGAAAATGTGCTTACATCACATCCTGAATATCATTAAAGTGTATGTCACATATATCTAACTGCAATGTTACAGATACTTATCAGTTAACATAAGGTCTTGTTGGTGTATGGGTCATGTAATCTATATAACAGGGATTATAAAATTAGGTTACATATCCAACATACATGACATATGTGATGAATACAAACAAATAACACCTGACAACTCTTCCTGGGAAGATGCTGCTGTTAAAAAGGAATGAATTTCAGCTGTTGTATGGTAGAAAAGTCAACAAGATTAATCACATCATTATCATTATGAACCATTTAAACAACATTAAAACACACAGTGGTTTTTACATAGACGTACCACTTGTTTGTGCAGTTAGTGAGATCGATGCAGTCTGGCCTAGGAATGGGAAGAAGGACACAATATTATTTGAGGAAAACAACAGGAGTGACAGCAATGCCATGTATGAAAGATAGTTAACAGCATACCACTAACAGACTCGCACTGTTGAGAATTTGTGTGTTGTACTGCAGATCCTGCATTAGGAAAATAAGGAGAAAGACAATACAGTCATGTATTTAGCCAACATAAAACTGACACCATGATATCTACAACACAGTTACAGAGTTTGCAGATACTCATGTGACAGCTTTTACACCTGTTGGCCAGATGACCCTGTGTTGAAAAACACTGACATTAATTTCATGTATCGCATGTGTGCTACACGTTGATTCAAACTATGAACCAGTTACAGTAACATACTTGGTCTGTCTGAACTTGCACCCGCACAGCTTGGGCCCCCATTGGATGTACCTGTAGTGTACAGTGTTAGGGAAATACAGTTTGACAGGAAACAGCACTGTCATGACATGAGGCTGAAACAATAACAGGTAGTGATCAGAGTAACACTATATGGAGACAGTCACCTGCCATTCCCTAATGTAGTCCAGGGATTCATGTCATATGGTCGAACTATTAAAACATCGAACCTCACTTCAGTGAGATGGGAGCATCAAACATCTTAATCATCAAAAGCCAACAACAGTGAATCTCACCACATTGAATAGCATAGTTGACAACAGCTGTGATGTTAGTATCTTACTTGTTACATTTGGTATGTATAATATGATAGGACTAAATAAGTACATACTTTCCAACTTACCAACAGGGAGGCCAACCATTGCTATCTGATGTGGTGAGATTTGCTGATGTCGGCTTTCAATAATTTAAACGTTCTATGCTCTCATCTCACTGAAGTGATGTTCGATGTTTTCATCTTTTGATCATATGACATGTATCCATTGTCCAGAAGTAGATGGACCTGTGAATATTAATGCAAGCAACATTTCACATGTTGGTTGCACTGTTTCAGCTGTAATGTAGTTGTACGAGTATACGTCATTACACTTAAACCATCATTTCCCTGTGTGGGTCTTTGTGTATGTCTCAGTTCTGTTGCTGTAAATCAAAAAATGATAATACATGAATATGCATGCAGCAGGAATATGCAATGACTTACTCTATCCTCAGCCATTTCATGGCAAGTGAGACGCACATGTTCGGCCTGAAATTCCTGCTTCTGTTCCACCCCAGTTATATCTAATTTCTCTCTCACTATATGCAGGGAGGCCAGAAATATTGTTATTTCATCAGAGGGGTCAATGGTGGTCCACCACCCATGGCATCCCTTTATCTGTCATATCATCTTAAACTGTTGTCTGTATGGAGGATCATGTCTGAGCAGTGTTGTCAACTGACCTCATGGATCTGTTGTGACTTCCAACTGCATTAATCATGTTGGTGAGGACAGTTCATGCTTCATTTCTCCAAACTGTATTCCCTGCATGTGTAAGGAGTCTCAGTCCATGTTGGCACAGAGCATCTAGTATAATGTCATTTTCTTGTGGGGATAAATTGTCACCACTAGGATGGTTTTCCATTTGAAAGACAGTGAGATGAACATTTATTTATTGACTTATTTATTGACATTTGGTGACCAGGAAAGTCTGACTGGGCCACTCACCCCTTTTCAGAGGAGGCCCAAGGAGAAAAGCTCCATTGTACAAAGTTTAAGTAATAAAACGTATATGTAGACAATCAAAATTACTGAACATCATACCTTTGTGTCCTATTTGTTTGAGATATAATAATTTACATTAGGATGTTTTCCATTCACAACACTTGAAACATAAATGACAGTTTGGAGAAATTGATATAATTGTGTTAAGAGAGAGAAAAACATGTAGTGTTAAATATTTGTTAAACTTAAGGTTAGTAAAAATGTAGACATAGATGATGGTTTGGTGATTCATATTCCTGTGGGATCCTGGTTATGCAGATGGTTATGTGAAAAGTATATGTCACCATAAACAGTATGCATTCCTGTGCAATGTAAAAGCCTGTAAAACACTGTGTGTGACATATTAAAAGTAACAACAATGCCTGCATACAGTTGTAAAATCATTATAACTTGCAATATCTTTAGAGGCAGTCTGTGGAATCATGACCCTTTACACTACATATCTGTTGAGTAAAGGTCCAAAGACAACAGCATCATGCCACATGAGTCTGCAAGCATTTCACACTAAAATAATACACAAACTAAAAATTGAACAACTTACAGAAAGCATCAGAAAACCTAAGGATCCATAGGCAGACCACAGAGAGTATGGATCCTTTGTATTTTGAGCCAGTAGATGTAAGACTTTTGTTAAGAACCATCAACGAATAAATATCTGTAACAGCAAAAGAACATAGTTTTAAGACTCTTGTTAAGAAGCATAAATGAAGAAGTATCTGTAGCAGCAAAATAACATAATACCTACAGATAATGTTGGAATCCATGGGTCTCCATGCTTACACCAGAGAGTGTATGGAATTATTGGCAAGAAACATGGAAAATCCGCAAATCTGTCCTGATGTACTGTTCACATTTGCAATGCAAATCTGTCTGTACAGCTGCATATGGGAAATGACTGCATGTCCTTAATGAAAATGGCAATACAATCAAATATCACTTCAGTAAGTTTCAAACATTTCTCTTAAAGCACACATTTTTAAGAAAAATAAATATAAAACAGGTACCTTTGAGAATGAGTAAACTTAACAGATGCAATTTTCCCCTAAACACAAATGCTAGCAGGTGCCAGTTTATCTTATCAGCTAACTCTGAGTCAGGTAACACTGAAAGTAAGAGCACCTAATGTGCACACATGCTTAAGTACCATTTGCACTATAAATAATTAATGAGGTTCATTAAAATTCTAGGTTTTGGAATCCTATTTGTGGACATCCGCGTAAACTGTCTACATTCGGCTTAACACCCTGGTGCACTGTGCAAGTATCTAATAGGTATTGATAAAAATTACCATGCATTACTCTTGCCTGTTATCTTCCACTGATCTGATAACATGACATCAGCATCCCTTTTAAGTATTGATTTTGGCATTTTTACACATTCAGGCCATTGATACCTGTGATTTGAGTGGGATCTCAGTGAACATATTTTAATTTTTGCATTTATCCTACATTTTAAATTGGAATAGCTAGGTGGCTACTCCTAGGAGGCCATGATGTGTCCGTGCACCACCTAAATGCTGACTTTTTATGCTGGAGTGGAGCACTGGATGACAGCCAGGCCAAGGAACTTTGCGATGATCAACATCTGGGACTGTATTGTGAGTGACCACTGAAGATGCATGGGGATCTATTTG
The DNA here is from genome assembly GCF_019279795.1 of Protopterus annectens. NCBI lineage: Eukaryota > Metazoa > Chordata > Ceratodontiformes > Protopteridae > Protopterus > Protopterus annectens. The sequence continues at coordinate 1,851,393,014 of NC_056733.1, forward strand.
ATTGGAGTGCAGATTTGCCATTGCTATGATGACCTGCATCTGAGTGACACACAGGAGTTTCATTGGAGGGTTGCTGCAGTGCGAAGACAGCCATTGGATCTCTACAGTAAGTATCACTATATTGTGTATAGCTGAGCATTCCTATGAAATTTAAAGATATAATAATGTAGAGATATAGCCATGTCCAAAATACATAAGATAGATGGCTTTTATAATCATTAAGCAGCTGTTCTGTTAATTAACTTGTGACATCCCCCATGCCAGGCCAGTAATCAAGGAGCCTGTATCCTCACCACTGACACCAGTGAGGAACATTCACTTGGAACAAATATAGATATACACAGTATTTACAGATGTAGGTGTCTGTATCAAGCACAATTTCCCTTAACAGCACACAGGGAATGCACTTAGTCCGAGGACTGAGTTTCTTTCCCTCTCTCTCTCCATGCCCTCAATAAGACTCCCCACTGGCCGAGCTGTAGAGTTCAGCCCTCAGCCAAGTGTCCAAGCCAAGTCCTCCAACACCCTCTGTGTGAAACCAGTGCTCTTTTCCCTGCTTCAAGTAGCTTACACACACTCTTTGAAATATGATTTGCACACACACACACACACACACACACACACACACACACACACACACACACACACACACACACACACACACACACACCTGGGAAAGGCTGGCACAGATTTACTCACTCTGCTACCCTTTGCCTGGACAATAAGGTAGTTATTGCCAGCAGACAATCCAAAGCCATCTACTGTAAGGCTGTTACAAGGATACTCAGTTATACTGAGTGAAATTAATATTAATAGAAATGGTAGTGTATGACCAATTTTGCAAGGCTATCAGGAGTGATCACAGTGTCGCCAAATAAATAAAAGGTTAAAATATTCTCTAAAGGACCTGCCACAATAAAAAGTTTAAATATATTTAATAATAAATAAATAATAAAAGAAGGCTACCAAAATAACAAAGATAAAATCCAGCAAAAATTCCACCACCAGCAAGATAGTCCATGAATGAAAAATGCAGGCCAAGAAGAGTGTCCAGTAGTTTAATAAAACACAGTGAAATTGACAAGATTTATTTTTATATGAAAGCGCTCAATCTTGTCAATTTTGCTGTGTTTTATTAAACTACTGGAAGTTCTTCTTGGCCTGAATTTTTTCATTCCTGGGCTATCTTGCTGGTGGGGAAATAAAAAAAGAACATGAAAATACTAAATATTTATTTGCAATAAACACCAGAATTACAATCACATGAAATATTAAAATAACACAAACGAATGGATTCACATAGATACACAAAAACAGTACTTAACTAATCTCACTATATTTTCCTGACTGATCTCAAGAATTACAATTCCCTTTTTACTTACTAAAGGAATACAAGATGAAGTAGGTGAGAGATCCTTCTTTGTCAGGTTACAAAAACAGACTGCAATGAGACTTCAGTCTCATCCAGTATGAAAACATCATTTCAGTCTTGGATTGCAGAATGACATCACACACATCTGGTCATCTGACTTCTGGTTCCCATACTACCCCCATTACTAGAAACTGAACCAGAATCACACACATATGTGTTACCATACATATAGAGCTTTGCTAAGGTGTGTTATAGCATCTGGAAGCCATAAAATCATTTCAACAGTTCCACCCTTCCAGCATAGCAATTAGTTCATTGCAACACACACTACAACAAGGATTCCTAGTCCTTATTTTCACAGACATTTCATCTCTGGCTGCAATTAGAACTGTAAGATACAATTTTTATGGCCTACCAGGTAATTTAATTTCAAACTATTTTTCAAAGCTATCTAGATAGAGATAACCTCTTCTCTTCCAGTATCCTCTGTTACAATATATTAATTTCTACAGTTGCAATACAATCTGACATACAGGTATATTTCTTTTTCTGTTCAGCATAACACACTGTTGGTACATTTTTAACTCAAGCAGCTTTACAAATACATTTGTCAACACAAGCATCTAAACAAGTAAGTTTGATGTACAAATGACATGTAATAATTTACAAAATTCCAGCTAGCTATGCTGGCATATATTACACATCCAGTACCCTATTTATCCTGGCATAGCTGTCAATACCTCACATCATCAAATACATCATCGGGGTAATTAAGTGGTTGTGGTATTTGCTCTCCATGTAAGCATAGGCCCAATTTCCATGGTCTTCATTTAATTAATATTTATAATATACATAATTCTAAACTTTTTTCTAACATATAATAACATTATTTCACACACTGAGCATCATCGTGCATCTCTGGTACCTGTAGTGCTTAGGCAGCTGATGACTACACATTTCATAGTTACCTGTTATATTATAACAGTATTGCCTACTGTAGCAGAATGTGTCTGATTAGTAACTCATAAATACTTTATTTAATTAATTCCTCCTAATAAAGTGAACATTCTTGCAATCACTTTTTTAAGCCAAAAGGATGCCTGTCTGACTACGTACACGCGAGTTTTCATTTGTGTTGTTTGCTGTAATTTCTTTATAGTGTAATGGCCAGTATGTGCTTGAAGTTTTTGTATTCATCAGTTATCTGGAGGAATTTGACTAAACACAAGCAGTACCTCCGAAGCATGTCCTGCCTCTTAGCTTGACTTGTAAGGAAACCAACCAGCATGATTAGATTTTCACATGCTGTGGGTTCCAATCCACATCATTAAATTGTCGTGTTGGTTTACTTCACACATAACAGTTCTGTAGAGAAGAATATTGAAGTTGTTGATATTAACATTTATTTTGAGCATGGTTACGAATAATTCAGTTATTCGCCAAATTCCTATGAATATGCCCTTTATCCGTAAAGTTATGTTAACAGCAACTTTTTAACTGCAGGGTTAGTAAAGATTTCTACAGACTGTTACATGTCTAACAAAGTTTTTTACAATATGGTATTCTTTTGAAATCTGCTATCAAGTTTTGCTTTATCATAAATTATTCAATTCAGTTCAACAACCACATCAGTCAAGGATCATCTCTGAGCCCCTTCCTATTTGCTCTGAGCACCTACTTACTTCCTCAAGGATCAGCTTTGAGCCCTTTCCCATTTGCTCAAGGATCAGCTCTGAGCCCCTTCTTATTTGCAATTGTGATGGACAGGTTGACATACAAGACCAGACAGGAGCCCCCGTGGACTATGATGTTTGCGTATGACATTGTGATTTTTAGTGAGAGTAGGAACAGGTTGAGCAGACCCTGGAGAGGCAGAGATATGTTCTAAAGAGGAGAGGAATGAAGTTCAGCAGGACTAATACAGAATATATGTGGGTGAATTAGAGGTAGGACAAAGGAATGGTGAGGATGCAGGGAGTAGAGTTGTCAAAGGTGGATGATACTTGTGATCAACAGTTTAGAGTAAAGATTAGTGTAAACGAGAGGTGAAGAAGAGAGTGCAGGCAGGGTGAAGTGGGTGGAGACGAGTTTCAGGAGTGATTTGTGACAGAAGGGTACCAGTAAGAGTGAAAGGGGAGGGTCTACAAGATGGTAGAGAGACCAGCGTTGTTATATGGTTTGGAGATGATGGCACTGACAAAAAGACAGGAGTCAGAGCTGGAGGAGGAAGAGTTAAAGATGTTAAGATTTGCATTGTGTGTGACAATTATGGACAGGATTAGAAGCAAGTATATTAGAGGGTCAGCTCAGGTTGGACAGTTTGGAGACAAAACCAGAGAAGTGATATTGTGTTGGTTTGGAGATGTTCTGAGGAGGGATGCTGGGTATATTGGGAGAAGGATGCTAAGGATGGAGCTGCCAGATAAGAGGAAAAGAGAAAGGCCTAAGATAAGGTTTATGGATATTTTAAGAGAGGACATGTGGGTAGTTGTTGTGACAGAGCAAGATATAGAGGATGGGAACAAATGGAAACAGATTTTCCACTGCGGTGACCCCTAATGGTAGCAGCTGAAAGGTAAAGAAGAAGAGTTCAACAACCACATCATCCTTGTCCTTTTAGGGAGTGAGATGAGCAGAGTAACAGTTGAAATGCAGAACAGGGAAGATGTATGTATTTGCCGTGTGATGAGTACTTTGCCATGGAATGTCTTAGCCTTCTCACACACCTAACTGTCTCCATCATGTACAGCAACTTTTATGTTTCTGTTAACACAAGCTGTATGATAAATGGCACTGTCAGAGGAATATATATTTTTCATTACTGTTAATGTCTGTGACCACAGTGCTGACATGAATTAATTTTTGTTAAGTATTTACCTATATGCTTAGCATATGTTTATTTATTGAAATAGTAACCCGAGACCCAGATTAGTAGACCATCCCACACCCAGGTGTTGTCATATCACCAAGTCTTTTAACAGCATTCACAACACATGCTTTCAGTCAAGATAGATTAGCTAAGCAGGTAGGTATCAAGATTAAAATATGGATGTACATTACAATTACAAGTTTGAATTTTATGTCCACCAATCCTTGATCAAAGATGTAAAACTTGTGTGTAATCTTGGAAAATGTGCATGGTAATTACCTAATGTTCTTCAGAAGTAAATTTTCCAGTACATGATCTGGGAAATGTATATTTATGTTATTTGAGGAATAACACATTCATATTTGCGCATTTCTTTTTTCAGGCAAGGAAGACAGGACCAGAAATCGTGTGGTATGCATCGGGTAGAAGCACAGGCTTGAGGAGCAGTGGAGGGAGGTATGTTGATTATTTTTTTTCTTTTAAATGAAAACATATTGTCCTTGCTACAGACCTGAAACCAATGAATAGTCCAGATTTTTGCAGAATGATCAGATTTTTGCCTTATATTTTTTGTCTGTTCCTCATAAAATTTATGTTTTTCTGGCAAATCACTGAATATTAAAGTCACTAAATAATGACATACATTTGAGTTTCAGACTTAATTTCTTTTAAGAAAATTAGTGCTAACACAAATACTGTTATTCTAGTAAATGTCTAAGTTTATAAGAGCAACATTTAGTCTGTCACTATTTTTGGGCCTTTGTTTCCCCATTATTTTAGGCTTTGCCCAGATTTCTTGCAGTAAAAAGTTGAGAGGTATGACAGGCTTGTATGTTTTCAAATTATCATGATTATTGCTTAGAATACATAAATACCAATCACGTATAAGTAAGGTAGGTGAAATAATCACCCTGTAGCTGTGCTCAAAACTCTGATTGAATTAAAAATGTTGTATCATTTAGCAGTAAGCCATTTTTTCTGCAAACACTTTTTGAAATGTACTCCAAAACCTTTTCAAATATGTAACCCTAAAATAAATAAGTCATAGTTTCTAAGATGTTGAAGTACGGCTTTTCTAAGTACTGCAGATATATTATTGATGGAGTGTATATCACAGTAAAGGGGTTTGGTAGAACTTTGACATGTCCAGGTAAATGTAATTGTAAATCTAAAGTGGTTGTTTGTTTAGCTAGCTGCACGTCCAGTCTGAGTTACTATATTGGGAAAACAACTTTGTTACTTAAAGAAAGAATATATGACCACATTTATGAAATAAAAAAGTAAAGACAGACTAGTACCCTTTATAAACAATCATTAAAGTGTCTGAGTTTTAAAAAAATATATATTTTTTTTATCATTGACAAAGTAGGTAGAACTGACAGAGGTGGAAACAGGAAAATTAAACTAGAGTTTAAGGAATTGTTGTGGCAACTGCATCTTATTGCCACTATAAGCCATGTCTCAGTGATGTGACTTCTTTATATAATGTGTTGAGACTGAGAGCTGACCAGCTTAATTGTTTCTGGTTATTTGACTGAATTATTAGGTAAAGTTTTTATTATAGGTGGTTTTGAGTGTATGCTCAGGATTAATAATAATAAGATAAGATTAAAACCAAAATGACCCAATGAAGAGGCTGTAGTTTCCAGTTTAAAAACACAGTTTTAATCCACAAAAAGGAAGCACAAGTGCTTTCGTAGGTATTAATCCCACTTCTTCAGATGCTTCTTTGGATTGTGTTTTACTGACATTAAAGATGCCTATCTGTGTAGCCCACAAAGGATCAGTAATTTCCCACTGCACTCCCCACTCAGAGGCTGTGCCCTACTCACCCCCATAATTTTAATTATAGCAATGCCAAGATAGCACAACAGTGGGAAAAGGGAAATTTTGCTTAAACTGCTGTCTGCCAGTTTCATGAAAATTTACATACCACACCGCTTCTTATCAGTGTAAGTGCACGCAACATAACAATTCAGTTACTCAGCTGAACATAACAGAGGTGTAATTCATTGATCTGCTGCATCCATCAGTAAAAGTCAATTTGATGGACTGCAGAAAACCTACTTATCAATGAAGTGCACAGGGTCATAGCTGTTACTAATAACTCTTAGTCACAGCAGGTGAGGCATAGTCTAATATCCATCCATCCTCAACCCCTTTTTCCCATTTTGGCACAGAGGGTTGGGGTGTCACTTTGACAGTGAGAATCATCAAGAGCCAAGATTTACACCACACTGGATGGCTAGCCCTGCAATGGTATAACAAGGTGAATTATTACCAAGCAGTAAAAATCAACGTGCTTTGCTTCAGCTTTGCAAAAGATGTTTGGCTTGGTTCATTTTAAGATAACAAACAAGATGGAAACTTAGAATGCATATTTTTAGCTTACCAGACAGGAAAGCAAAATACAGCAGACTTTTACTTCATGTAGTACCTGCACTCAAGTGTGTGTGTGAATGGGGGGGGGGGGGGTAGTGCTTATCCATCTTCAGCACTTAATTTAGTGTTTATACAATTCTTTAAAGCACGCTGGTAAGTCTTAGCACGGTGCCTTGTTGTTAGAAAGTACTCCCTAAAGAACATTCCTATTATTTCAACAAGCTTTCATGCTCTTCTGACATGTGCATGTGAAGCACATTCTGAAAAGTCTTGTGTGAAGTAGCTCCTGCCAAAAAACGACAGCCCTCTTTAAGACAAAAGTCCAGTTTTTTACCCTCACCAACCATTTGCAAAACAATGTTTTCCCAAGAACCTCTTGTTTTACACTTTGGATATAAAGCTCTCTTTGCTAATGTCTGTTTCAGATGCTTGTACTTTAAACTACCAGATTACTATCTGTCAACACCTATTGCTGGGCTGCTGAGCTCTAAACTTTAGCCATTCTCTTAAAGGGAAGCCCCCTCTGCCCGTTTAAAGGAATACTGGCCAAATGCTCTCTTTGAGATAAAGCTTGTTTTATATCTGTGATCATAGAGCATTCTGTATGCTCTGTTACACATGCCTCACAAGCTCTGACCCATGAAGCTGAGCAACCTGTATAGTCAGAGCCAGAGACAGATACAGCACTCGGCAAATTAGGCAGCTGCCTACCTACAACCAGTGCTCTCTGTGGAGGTCATGTTGGCTGGGGACCCCAGCTTCTCTATAAAAGTCAAATAAAAAGTATGTTCAGTAAGTAAAACAAAATGAGGAATTTGTAAACAAAACAAGCATGAAGACTTTGCAGCTAACTTCCTTTACATAAGCCCCCCAAAATTCCTCATTAGGACATCTTCCTAATGTCAATAAAGTCACTAAACCTAGGAGATTTAGAAAGCTGGAAACATCTAAATCACCACATGGATACTGTAGCTAGATATACAGAACAAAGTCAAGGACTGGTGGAGATACAGTCTGGATATACTGAGCAACAGGATGAAGCTACAGTCAGAAACAGGTTAGTTCTGGTGAGTGCACAGATCAAGGTACTGTGTGTGTGTGTGTGTGTGTGTGTGTGTGTGTGTGTGTGTGTGTGTGTGTGTGTGTGTGTGTGTGTGTGTGTGTGTCTGTGTGTGTGTGTGTGTGTAATGCCCCAGAGTTAGGGGTATTATTCAGTCAAGTGCTCAGAGTCAAACCTTGAACCTTAATAATAAAGGACAGGTAAATGCCTTAAACATCCACAGAGATTGTGAATATTGATTAATATTAGTGGATTGTAATAACTGAAACAGCAAGATGAATGGCAACAAAAAAACAAGTAAAACACCACATGAGTACACCAATAAGTGAGTAAGACTAAGGCAGCGGAATGGATACTATTAATCTTGATTTATTAAAATAACGACTAAAAACAACGTACACGTACAAAAAGAAAAGTCAAAATGCTTTCACCCAGTGAATCTGGGCTTCTTCAGGACTAAACTTGTCAATACAATCCAGGTGATTTAAGCCTTTTCTGGCGCCAAAAAATTCAAAAGCCTCAAATTTTGTTATTTATTTATTTATTTATATATTTATCATAGGATCCGATGGGTTTTATGATGAAATTAATAATGGTATTATATCTGGAAACGACTTGTTTAAAATGCGGTCTATGTACTTGTTAGGTTTATACTTATTGGTATCAGCAACAGACATTTGTTTTATAGTTACTATTACTTTAAATTTGAGGCTTTTAGTTCTGAAGAAGCCCAGATTCACTGGGTGAAAGCGCTTAACATTTTGACTTTTCTTTTTGTACGTGTACGTTGCTTTTAGTCGTTATTTTAATAAATCAAGATTAATAGTATCCATTCCGCTGCCTTAGTCTTACATAAGATTTCGCTGCTTTCAGTTACATATAAGCTGTCGTAGTGTGAGAGCACTCATTGGTGTACTCGTGTGGTGTTTTACTTGGATTGTAATAACAGAAATTTGAGTGGCCTCTTATGGTTGAAATGTTCTGAAATGGGCAGTTTGTCATTATTGCTTCATAAATTTTGTTAAATTTCTTACTGGAAAAATGTTCAAAACCACAGATTTATAACACACTGTAACAAGTGGTGCTGCATTCTACAAGGAATGTAATTTAATGGTTACACTTCAGAATCTTGAATTAATGAAATCTCGAATTTCAGTAATTTGAGACCATGAAGCCTAAAACCAGAATGCCGAAAGTGGATAAGAGCGAATTCAAATATCTCGAATCCGCCCTTATGCATTTTTGGTGCATCACGTGTAGTGTTATGGTGCCTGAAATTGCAGGTGAGTGAGTGTTTGTGAGTGTTTTTGTGCGTTGATTGTGTGGGTAAGGGTAGGGAGGTATAAGTGTGAGTGTGAGTGTTAGATTTGTTGGTGTTTGTGTATGTGTGATGTGTATTTGTGTGCGAGCGAGTGGAGCATGACGTGGTGTGAGGTTTTTTTTTTATGTTATGTGCGACCTCGGAGTTGGTATATATAAGTAAGGGGTGTGTGGGGGGCACAGCCCCCCACATGGGTCGTGCAGGGGGGCTTGCCCCCCTGCTTATCTGTAGTGTAGGTTTGTGTGGTTTGTTTGCTGAGGGTGGAATGGTGTGTGTGAAATGTGGTGTACGGTGTATGTATGTTCGTGATTATGTGATTCATGATTGTGGGTTTCAGTTTTGTGAATGGTTTGACTTTATAGTCTCGGGTTACTGAAATTCGGGATTTCAGTAATTCCAGATTATGAAGTGAAACCAATTTAATATAATCAGGAAGGTTAATCAAAGAACACATGTATGTTTGCACAGTCCTTAAAATGTATTAATGTGGCCCGTGGTTTGAAAACAGCCCAAAGGTAAACTTAATCCACCACTGGTTAGATGCATTTTCTATGAATGTGGGTTTCAGTACAGATTCAGTGAATGTGAGTTTCAAGGGTAGAGAAGTTTAGTGTTGTTCATTCTAAGTCTGTTTTCATTGTGAGAATGTATTGTTTTGTTTAGCAAATGGCTATTAGTGTTTCTGCTGTAAAATTTGAAATTAAAATTTTAAAATAAATCCAAATATCTGTAATTATTGTAGGAATAAAGAGGCAAATACCATGCACACTGATAGTTTTGAAAAATGTTTATTCTAACTGGAGAGAAATAGCCAAGTAATGGGATACTGAAATAATGTGGGGGAGGGGGTATCCATTACCCTGCCTAGGCAACCATTTGACTGTGATCCGGCTCTGGTCAGAGCATGCTGTCTGGTAAGATGATCTACACTGCCATGTTTAGAACTAGGTCTGTGTCTACTGAATAATGATATTTGTAGACTGTTTATCTGGCTTACCCACTTTTGGTGGGGGGCATAGTCTATTATAAACCTAAATAGCTACTTCACATATATACTGTAGTGCAGAAATGACTTATTCTGAACTATATTTAGTGTCTTGAGGTAAGGTCTATCAAGTCAAGTGAAAGTTGGGGTGTTCTTAAGTTTCCTAGGACAACACTGCCCATTTCTTCCTCAGAAGCATCAGTCATCAGTATGGATTCCTTACTAAAAGCAGGGGTCAGTAACATGGTTTGTGCACATAGCACTCTTTAGAGTTATGAAAGCATTTTCTGCATCAGATCACTGAGCCTGCATGCAGGCTCCTGCTTTAGTTAGATCTGCTAATGGCATGTCAAGCTTGCAAAGTGTGGAATGAACACATTTCCATAATTGGCAAGACTTAAGTATGCCCTTACTTGTTTTACTATTTTTCCTGTGCCAGTTCTCTTTGGGTGGTGCCTTTCCCGCCAAAGCTTTTACCATGTCCTGTCTGTGCTATGATGTAGCATAAATAACTGGCCTCTTCAATACTAATAATTAATTTGTAGGGGTGAACTATTAAACCAAAAACCCATATGGAATTCAAGATGACTTGAATCTTCATAGGGTGTGCTGCTCAATATTCTCTATAGATTATGATGTCATCTAAGTATGCAATGGCATACGCAGTATGGGGCTTCAAGATTTTATCCATTAGTTTTTAGAATATGTCTGGTCCTTTGCGCAGGCCAAAAGGTAATAACTTACATTGAAGCATGCCATTTTGGGGTGGTGAAAGCAATTTTATGTATAACCCATAATTCATACCTCTCAACCTCTTACAGCAAGAAATCAGGACAAAACTACAAATAATGGGGGGATGAAGGCCCAGATAGGGACACTTTTTAAATATTGCTCTTACTAACTTAGAAAGTTGATAGAATGAGTTTTGCATTAGCACAAATTTTCTGAAGGATAGTAAATCTGAAAATCAAATGCCTGCCATTATTTTCTGACTTCGGCCCTCAATGATTTGACAGTGATTTGCCAGAAAAACTACAATTTTATGAGAAATGGACCAAAAATATGAGTCAAAATTTGGGCATTCTGTGAAAATCTGGACAGTTGAAAGCTATGCTTTTGTTAAATTAATTTATTAATACACATTTGTTAGATACAGGATGGTGTGGTACTAATGCTTTCAGTCTTTCTTTAAGGTCATATACCTGAGAAATGAGGTAGAGGTCAAATTTTGCAAAAGTTTTTTTTTTGTTTTTTTAAGTATACAAAAGTGATTACAAAACCTACCAGTGCCATCTGGTTTGGACACCAGCATTGTTTGCTTCAATATTTTCTGTATGTCTATACTGATAGCCTCTTTTTGTTCTTCAGAGATCCATTAAGATTTCAACCTGACCTTTTCACTTGAATATGCAATAGTATCATGCCTAATCATAATATCTCTCTGTAAAATGGAAAAATAAACATCTCTTGTTCCTTGAAAGAAATCCCTTTACTGTTCACTGTTGATGCAGTGAAAATATTTTAGTTATCTGCACCTCTAGAACATTCCTGGGAAGTTGGGACTATACCATCTCCAGACAGGCTGTCTTAACTTCCCAGTTTTTCCAGTACTTCAGCATGATAACTTGATGTATCTCTTCCAGTTTTCACTTTTTGGAATGTCTAATTTTGTAGTTTACCTTTCCACTTTCTTGATAACGTAACGTGACCATTGCCACATGGCAATGATTTCATTTTCTACTATGGTGATAAGGACTAGCACCTTTTCTCCAGGTTAAAGACCCTCAGTTTAACACTCCTCTTACATTTCTCTCTATTCTACCTGGACTTTTCCCATGGGCTCTCTTATGATAGTGATATCTGCTGCAGTCTTTCATAGATTTTAGTCACCCTTTCTAGAACACTTCTGAAAAGTTTAGCATCCTCTGTGATTCATCTGATAGGCCTAATAGACTTCCAGGATACCTCCCATAAAGGAGCACCTTGTATATTACTGGTTTATCTCCCCAGTGGCAAACAAATTAGTAAAGTAAAGTTTCTCAGTTTTTTCCATCTTTCTCATCTACCCATCTCAGTATTTATTTTTTCATGGTTTTATTAAAATGCTTCACAAAGCCACAAATTTGAGATGATGTACTGAAGTTCTGTATTGTTTAATTTCAAGAGTAAGATGAAGTTCTTTATACATAATTTTTTTTTCTCTTATGTTAGAATTTCTTTAGGAATTCCTGTGTACTAAACATAATCATTAATGCCCAAGCAATGATACTAGCTGAGGCTGTACTCAGTGGCAATGCCTCAGGATAGCAGGTGCATGGTCTAAGACCACCAAGACTGAAGCTCATGATGAGTTTTAAATAAAAGACCCACTCATTTCCATTCTTAGAAAGGGAACATGTTTTGCAGGTAGTACTACGAGGGGCAATGAAAACCTCAACAGGGGGCAGGTTTATGACATTTGTGGCAAGCAGTGCAGTCCTTACAGTAGAGGTGAAAATTCCCATCCAGGAAATCTCTGGGACCCAGTTCTTTGTTATTTCTATCTGTAGGTGGCCCCCAATCATAGCTGTGGGCCAAGTTTAGTAATGTCTTTCAATAAACTTGAGGCATTAATAGAAACTTCACTGTGTTTTCCCTTTTTTGTCTACTTTATAAAAGAACAATGTAGTCTGATTAAAATGGGGGAATGCTGATTTTTTTTTTTTATTTAGAGACCCCATTTACCACCTGATTTTTGTTTCTGGTCTCCCTTATAGTAGGATCATCCACCAGTGCCTTCATACTAGAAAAGCTCACCCGGACTCTGCCACAACTTGCTGTGAGGGAAATGTCAATTTGTTTTTGCTTTCTTGTATTTTGTATTGCATTATTACCTTTTTTGTTTTATACACTGCGATTCATTTTCTTTGCACTGTGTTTTATTTGTGTTCTGTTTTTAATTGCATATTTAAACTAAGAGAGAGACCACTGCTGTTTCACTTGTGAGTCTTTCTAGTTACCTGCCCCTTATATCAATTTGACCATGTATCTCATTCCCTCTCCTCTTTCATTGGCTATTATCTATAAGCACAAAATTAGCATTTTGTGAAATCACTCCCATTCAACTATTTAAATTTATTGGCCATCCCTCTGTATTCCATGGAACCGGAATACAAAGTGCACACCCCTTTTAATCTATCTTGCTCCTTCAAAATTAGTACGTCACCACTTAGATAGCTAAAGCTTAAGTTATCCCCTCTTTCATATCTAACTGCTAAGTGCACACTGCAGCACTTAGGATATTAACCCATTTTTCCAATTTACCTTTAAAATCTGCAACATATACTCCAAGACCACTGATTATTGGCATCTACCAGGAAAAGGCTACAAGCCTACAGACCCTTACATCATATAGGACAAGACTGTGGATCATCAAACAGGCTGTGATCTTCTTCACATCTTGGAATTGGTGATACTGTTTTGCTTCTGGTGAGAGAAGAAGCAAAGGAATGTTGTATCCCAGCAGAGTAAAGCTGTGGTGAGACCTCCACTAGCAGTAGTCAGGCAGTAGCCATTCAGGTGACCTCCTTCTTTTCATCATTCTTGAAAAGCTAATTTCTTTCTTTTCAGCAAGTATTGCTTGATTTGCTTCTTACCTCAGAATAGCTGCCTAAATACTTATCCATAAATCATCAGGCTCTACTTATTGGTTTCCTCTCATGGGTTTGGTAGTGCCTTGTATAGCCACAGACACCTTGAGTGGGCATTTTCCTATAAAAGCACTATTGAAATTTCACTGATACCTAGTTGCACACAGGACAACTAGTTTGCAGTGACAAGCACTGCCCCCAGAGTTACAAACTTGATACTCCTGACATTGCTTTATATTCTCACTCCAAGTGTCTAATAAATAAAAAGGGTCTGTTGCCATAGCGATGAACTTTCCCACTATCTTTGTTACCAGCTTGGTGGATGTGGGCATACTTAGGCAATGTAGAAATTGCCTCATATTTACTGACAAACAGTTAATTCTCAAATAAGCTGATATGGTATGTGAGAGATGTATTTATACAATGTCACTGAAGGCAAAGCTCTCACATAAAAGCACTCTAAATGTCAATAATGTTGTCAGTAGTACACACACTGCACCAATCACATACAATTCAAAGCAGACACATAGTCCCACATATAAAAACTAAAAATGTTTCATAAAAACTCTTTCGTGTTTTTGAGTCACTGTGGTGACGGTGATATTTTGAGTCATTTTTTCACAGTCCCACATATGCTGAGGCACTTAAATGTAACCTTCCTAAACCCCAAAGACATCTTAGATGAAGTAGACACAACAAACACCCTCAGAACCCCAAATGCACTCTTTCAAAACAACACCCACATCAACACATACAGCCACATCTTATGGAGCCTTTACTTCTAAGATCATAAGGCAAGCCACCACAGAAACCGATATTCTAGTCTTTAGAGATTCCATTGTGAGATTCACTGATGGCTCTCTCCCCAGGCCAAGTAAGGAAAAAGTCACAGTCAGTTGCTTATCAGGGGCAAGGATCCACCACATTGTGCACACACTCATGACACTGGACCACAAGTACCAGTATGACTCATCCATAGTCCATGTGGATGTAAATGACCAGAGACTTACCTCCCTGGACTATGTGAAAAGAGACATCATGGAACTCTTGGAATATGTGTCCCAGGCTGGTATGAGCCTAGCACTGAGCAGTATTTTACCTTCTCTAAGGATGATGCCACAATATTTTTTATTTTATTTTATTTTATTTTACATTTGTTAACCAGGAGAGTCCAACTGGATACATGTACATTTTCAGCGGAGGCCCGGGGAGAAAAGCTCCAGGTTAGTAAACAAGCAGTTAAACACATTCTAAGAAGGTTATACAGTTACAATACAACGTTCGGTATAAAAAAATAGTTGTGTTACTGTACAATAAACATACATTTAAACATTTAAACAGGGAAGCAAAAGTTAGAGGGCAGAAATAGGTCTGTTTCAATTAAATAATGCATAGATTTAACGGGTGCACAGTAGCTAAGCATATCCAGGGAATGTAGGAAGAGCTAACCTGGTTTGGAACAGGAACATTGCCAGTGCAATTTGAGGTATAGTTTAAGATTTTTTTTGAATTGTGAGAAAGATGGTTCTAAAGTGAGAGCAGAAGGCAGTGAGTTCCAGATTTTTCCTACATAGTTAGAGTATAGTGATTCACCAGCAGCATTATTGAATTTGGATGTTTGGACTAATAGTTTATTGGAGGATCGAAGTGATGGCAAGTTATTATAGGGGTTAAGGATACATTTAAGAGCAGGTGTTTTTTCAGGGTGGTGAAGAATTTGATGGGCTATTTTGAGTTGGTTATAGTGAAGTAGGCTAGTGCATTCTAGCCACCCCAGGTGCTTCAGGTTAAGGCAGTGGTGGGTCCTGCAGGCCATACCTGTTGCAAATCTAGTGATGTGATTATAGCAGATGGCTAGTTTGCTAAGTGTTGATTGGTTTAGGTTAGTAAGAAGGGGAGAGGCATAGAGAAGGGTTGAAAGCAAGTGTGTGCAAGCAATAGTAGATCTGGCGTGCGGGGTAAGGAAACATCTGACCTTACAAAGGGACCCAAGTTTTTTGTTGACAGTTTTGATGGTTTGATTAATGTGGGTGTCAAATTTAAGGGAGTTGTCAATAGTGACACCTAAAAGCTTAGTATGGGCATCGGTGATATAATTGCGCCGTTGGAGGATTTAATGGAGAACAGTGGGGTGGGGGTCTTACAGGTGTGTGAGAATGTGAGCAATTTGGTTTTGTTAGGATTTAAAATGAGTTGACAACTTGAGAACCATTTTTCAACTAGGTTAAACGTGTTTTGGGTGATTGCCATGAGATCTGTCAGGGAGGTGGATGAACAGATTAAGGTAGAGTTGTCTGTGTATTGTATGCATGTGGTCTGTGGTGTGGCATTAGGCAGATTGTTTATAAAGATAGAGAAAAGAAGGGGACCAAGGATAGAGCCCTGGGGAATGCCTATGGTGACAGGTAAATGTGATGAAAGTTTATCCCACCATAGTACAGCTTGCTGTCTGCTGCCCAGATATGATTGAAACAATTTTAGCGTGTGGTCATTAAGTGATAATGTTTTTAAAATGTCTATGAGAAGATTTTGGTTCACCATATCGAAGGCCTTAGAGGGGTCTAAGAAGAGGGCTGATGTGAGTTTGTTATTGTTTCGGTTTTGATTAATGGTATTAAAAAAGGATAGTAAGGCTGAGGTGGTACTATGATTTGGCCTGAAGCCATGCTGTGAATTGGCTAGAATTTTGTTTTGAGTGAGATGGGACATCAGTTGTCTATAGACACATTTTTCCATGATTTTGGCTGGAGGTGAAAGTATTGCTATAGGTCTAAAGTTAAATAGCTCTAGTGAGTTGCCTCCTTTGTGGAGAGAAATAATATGGGATATTTTCCAAATGGTGGGGATGGTGGCTTCAGACAAGGTACGGTTAATGATAATGGAGATGGGGTAAGCAATGGCATCTGCTGCTTTTTGCAGATACTCTGCAGGAAGAAGATCAGCTGCTAGGGTGGTAGGTTTTAGCTTATTAAGTGGAGATCTAATTATAAATTTGGACACAGGATGGAAGGTAAAGGAGGAGGCTGAGGTAGCAGTAGCATTATTTTGGCTTGGGATAGGGGAGGTGGTTGTCAATTGGTTAAGCTGATTAGCCAGGGATCGAATGGTTTCTGTGAAGAAACTATTAAATGTATTTGCAATGTCCTCAGGGCATTGTTGGTTGCAGGTTGTTGGGGTGGGAGTAGTTGACTGTCCTGGACGCAGGAGCTTTTTGATTCCAACCCAGAGGTTTGTTTTGTTGTTTTTGTTGGAGATGGAGGAAAAAGTTTTTTTTTATCTGCTAGGATAGAATTTTTTGTTTTTTTCTTAGTTGCCTGAATCTCTGGTGGGTTTGTGGGTCTTTTGAGGTACGCCATTTGTCCCATTCTTTATTTCTAGATAAGATTTTGGATTTGGACTCTTTAGAGAGCCAGGGTGCAATTTTAGACTTAGTTCTAGTGGAGCGTACAGGAGCATGGGCATCTAGGATATTAAGGAATATGGAATTGAAGTAGGCTACTGCATCATCAAGTGGAAGTTGCTTGAGTATTGACCAATTGTAGGCTTTACGTTCATTCTGAAAGGAACTGGTGTTAAAGTTTTTGTTATTTCTGATATTTCTAACAGTAGTAAAATGGGGGTTGTATAACTTGTACTTGATGATATATGTGAGTAAGTGATCCCTCATGTCCTCTAGGAGTATGCCTGCATTGTACTGGTCTGGGTGATTGTTAATAAGAATCTAAACGAGGATACTTTCTTTGTTATTGGGTTTTCCTATCCAGGTAGGAGTGGATATAAGCTGGGTGAAACCATGTAGATTTATAAGGATAGATGGAGAATCAGAGGAGCAGGAATTCCAATCAATGTTAAAGTCCCCTAACACCATAGTTTCTTGGGGGGTGGGTACAGGATAACCAATAAAGAAAGTCCTCAAGGGTGTTACTGTTGTTGTTGCCTGGGGGGATATAAATACATGCAATGTTAATACTTTTATTTTTGTTGACTTGTACTTTAGCAATTAGAATTTCGGCATTATTCATTAGTCAGGGTTGTGGAGAGGCTAGGGTAACCTCTAATGTGTTTTTGCAGAGTACAGCTACATCACCACTTTTTCTAGTTTTACAGTCTACTCTGAGTATGTTATAACATGGTGGAATTACTTCTGTATCTTTGGTACCTGGTTTTAGCCAGGTTTCTGTAAGATATAACAGATCTGGGGAATAAGTTGCTAATAGGGCGTGGAGGTTGTGGATCTTATTGTTTATACTCCTAATATTTAAATGGCATGCTAGGAAAGAGTTTAGGGGTCTTGTGGTTAGTGAAAGGTGAGGTAGTGTGAAATACATGGAGTAAGTGTCATATGGGGGGGATGGGCCTGGATTTGGGTGGACATCACCATCCATAGCAAGTCTATGGTTTAAGGTGGAAATAAACTTGAGGGCTTTATATATATGTTTGATATAGTGTTTGTCTTTAGGCCTGATGGTTCTAGGTCTGATGAATTGGTAGAGTTTGGTCTCGGATAGGTGGGGATTGTAGCGGGAATATAATTTGGTCTGTCTTATTAGGTATCAGAGAGGGGTTGGTTTGGTACAACAAATGATGAAAACCTAGACAGGGCCAGTCTTCATATAGGGTAGAAAGATATGGAATAAGTAGGAGTGCTAGTAGTGATGGTAGTAACAGCATATTGTGTGATATCATATTGCCTGTTTGATGCTTGAGGGAGGAGTTATACTTAATATGGAGAAAGAAGTAATTACCAGAAGTTGGAGGGAGGTGGTATGGTCTAATAAGATGTTGTTGATTGGGTGTGGAAGGAGGGGGTGTGGATAGAAGAGGTTTAAATTTAGCACCACTGGGGGTGGGTGGAATTTGGGGGTAGGGAGGGGTGTGGAGCGAGCCCGAGCGAAGTGAGGGCAAGCAGAGCAGGGCTTATACTAAGCCACAAGGTAACCTTTTCTTTAAGAGTTAGAGAGGAACTGAATTAGCTTAAATTTTAGTTTTTTTTATGGATGTAATTCTTAATACAGGTCTTTGCTTTTTGATATGATTTTTCCTTATACTCAGACTGCTGCTTACAATTTTATGTAGATTTAAGG
Source organism: Protopterus annectens (assembly GCF_019279795.1). Classification (NCBI taxonomy): domain Eukaryota; kingdom Metazoa; phylum Chordata; order Ceratodontiformes; family Protopteridae; genus Protopterus; species Protopterus annectens. The sequence goes on from NC_056733.1 coordinate 1,851,411,716, forward strand.
TAGTTACAGCAGTAGCTGACTAGAGTGGATTTAGCAATTGGGGAATCCTAGGGTAATCGCTCTAGTACTGAGTACTGAGTATATGAATAAAAGATGACTGACTTTAATAATTGGCTTAGTTTCTGATGTCATTCTAAGCGGGTGCAGAATTTGTCAGTATGCAAAGAGATGGTCAAGAGACCACACTGCTTTGCCATAGATGGTCTGCACCTCTCCCCTCTAGGCTTTCAAATATTAGCCAAAACATTGTCCTCCACCATAGTGCCTTTTTAAGGCAATGCCAAACTGAAAGTACTTCTGACATAGCAAATCAAAACCAAGGAAATCTAATGGTGTCACCACTTAATGCTAGAAGTATAAACAAAAAAAAACCTCCACTTCCTAGAAGTTATCTTCACCCTAGAGAAATCTGATGCATGTGTGGTCACTGAAACATGGTTTAAAGTCATGGACAGAACACCGAAAGTGCAAAGTTATAATGCCTATCACACGTTTAGACCTGCTACAACACAGACAGGGGCTGAAGGTGGAGGTGTCTTAAATTACATCAAAAATAAATATACCTCAAGGCTGGCCAAACAGGACAATGCACTTGAGCTTCTCCACATTCAAATCACCATAGACAAATTCCAATACCACTTCCTTAATAGGTCCCTCAGGAAAAATCCATACCATGTATTTAAACTTTTGGAAACACACACAATCCGACCCAATACCATATTCATGGATGACTTTAATTGCCCCACTATTAACTGGAATCATACATGACACCAAACATACAGGCACAGAAATTCCTGGATTTTGTAAACACAAACTGCCTGGATCAGATTGTCAGTATACCAACAAGGAGTACAACCATACTGGATCTGGTCCTTACTATTGTGGGAGAATGCTGCACACCCCTAATGCGATGTCTTCTCTGGTAATGTCAGACCACAAAATGCTCTCCCTCAAAGTAAAAATAAAACCTAGAACCCCAGCTACTCCTAGAATATTCAGGAATTACTCTAAGGCTAACTTCCTACTATTAAGTGATAACCTGTCAAAATGTCAAGCCCTCATAAACCCTGTAAACACTACTGCCTATGCAGAACTGTTCACCGAAGCTGTATACAAGCATGTTAATAACTGCATAGAGGCAGCTATACCCATCAGGAAGAAGTACAGAACTAACTCAAAAAGTAAACCACCCTCGTAGAATCACAACATCAAGAGACTGATCAATGACTCAGATGAGGTGCCTTCACAGCCCCCTTGTCTCGTGACAGCTTTGCATGAACCCGGTGGCATAACCCCTTGGGAGGCCACCCTGGCTTCAGGAGTTTCAATCACTTCTTCCACAGTATTAATGTCAATCATGTCTGAGGTCTCTCCACAGGCTTCAGCTTCCAACATGTGTGTTGCAGAGACCAACAGAGATACCTTATCTCCATTGGAAATTTGGATTCCCAGTTTGAGGCCACCATTTTATTTATTATTTATTTATTTTTACATTTGTTAACCGGGTTAGTCCGACTGGGCCCAGAGAGCCCTTTTTCAGTGGAGACCCAAGGAGAAAAACTCCAGAAAAGTAATTAAAAATAAGAAAAACCTAACCATTCAAGTTGTAAGATACTTAACAGTACAAAAACAGAGAGAAATATACAATACAAATATATGCAAGGCAAAAGTACAGTATTTTGAGAATGCAGTAATAATATGTTTGAGAAATTTGGTTAGCATTAAGTTATTTACAAGGAATGTAGCAATGCCTAAAATAAAAAAAAAATTCAGAGTAACATCATGGCATAGTACAGCAAAGATGCATTTAATAGCATAGATACGAACTGCAGACAGAGTAATATATATAGACAGTTTAGGTAGATACCTGGCAGATATGTTACTTGAGAGAAGAAAAAAAATCATTAGGTAATTTCCTGATAAGTACATATCTATGCATGTTGGAAATTAATTTTTAGTTGCTTTTTAAATTCACCAATTTTGGTTGTGGAGCAAAGGGACAATGGAAGTTTGTTCCATGACTATGCAGTTGAATGAATGTACAGTATTTTTCCAATATTTTTGTTTGGTCACCTGCAGAAGGTTTTGTTGTGTGGTTCTGAGGTCATGATTGAGTGTGTAGGGTGTAATTATGGATGTAAAGGCAGGGCAGGAGTTGAGGCTATTTAGGACGCTGTGTGAAATTTGTAGTTGTGATATTTGAAGCATGCGGGTGAGCTCAGTTCATGTTAAGCTTTTCAGGGATATAAAATTATGGGATTTGAAACTATTACTGGCTGAAAATCTTGTTATCTTGTTATAGGTGGTTTCTAGTTTGGTTAAGAGATTACTTTGGAGGTTATGGGAGCAGCATACTACATGATGGTAGAATAAATGTTTGAGCCAGGATAGGTCTAGATTTGTTAGGTGTATATTTGTTGTTGTAGTATAGAAGACCTAGTTTTTGATTGGACTTTTTGATGCAGTTTAAGATATGTAGGTTGAATTTTAATTGGTCGTCTATAGTAACCCCAAGCAATTTGGTATTTGAGTCGGTGGTGCTAATTGTATTATCTAAGGATGAGATGGTGAAGTTGTCTTTAGCTGGATGGTCTTTTCTGGAGTCGAGAAGCAGTTTTTTTTCAGTTAGCCATTGTTCTACTAGGTGCAGAGATTGAGTGACAGTGTGGAGATTTTGTATATTGTCTGAGGTGTTAATAATTGTGGAATCATCTGCATACTGTATTAAGGTAGAGTGGGGGCAGGAAACATTGAAGTTATTTGTAAACATATTAAAAAGTAGGCAGCCCAGGATAGAACCCTGGGGAACCCCGGTCTTAACAAGACAGAAAGGGGCGTATGTTTGCCATCTGATGAACTGATATCTGTTTGAGAGGTAGCTGTTAAACCAGGAGGTAGTGGAGGTAGAGAGTTGTAGGTTGGAAAGTTTGTTTAGGAGAATGGGATGGCAAACAGTATCAAATGTTTTGGATAGGTCAAGGAACAGAGTTGATATGAGTTTATTATTATCTCTGGCTTGGGCAATGTTGTGTGTGAAAGATAGGAGGGCAATGGTAGTACAGTGCGAGGGTCAGAAACTGTGCTGTGTGGGTCTAATTAGGTTTGCCTATAAGGGGCGGTTTAGTATTTGTCTATGTATGCATTTTTCCAATATCTTGGATAAGGGGATAATATGGCAATAGGCCTGTAATTTGAGGGTTCTGTAGAATTTCCTCCCTTGTGGAGGGGTATTATGAAGAATCTTTTTCAGATATCTGATACTGTATTTTCTTGGATTGATCTGTTGACAAATATAGATACAGGGTATGCTATGGATTTGGCTGCATGTTTGAGAAATAATGGAGGGAGTTTGTCGGATGATGGGGAATAGGGTTTGAGTTTAAGAAGTAATCTGATGAATGAAGTTGCTAGAGGTTCTAAGGAGAATGATGGAAAAGATAAGGTGGGAGGTGGAGTCTTTATATCAAGAGTTTCTGGTTTAGTAAGCTTTTCTATTGTTTTAATGAAAACGTTGTTAAGTAGGCTTGCAGTTTAATTAGAAGGTTTGTTAGGGAAGGGGTTTGGTGAAGAGAGTTTTCCTGGAGATACTAGTTTGTTTAATGACTGCCAGAATTTCTTTGGGTTGGAATGTGGGTTGCTCAGAGATTTTTGATAATTTTTTTTTGTCTAGTAGGACCTGCTTTTTTGTTTGGTTGCAAAGTTGTTTATATACGTTCATGTGGAAAGTTGAGTTGTTATTTTTTTACATGCTCTCCAGGCACTGTCTCTCTTGTTCATAAGTGACCAAGTTCCCTAGTTTAGACATGGTGCATAATTACATTTTAGCCTAATTTTTCTATTGGGAGCCAGGGTGTTAAGGGTTTCTATGAATAAATTGTTGAAGCTTTGGACAACCCCAGTAAGGAGTAATGTGTGTAGGAATGACCAGTTTACAGTGGACAGTAATTCACCTAGGTTAACAGGGTTGTAGTTTTTAAAGTTATGAGATTCTTTGTATTGGTGGCTCTTGTTAAGATTGGGAGAGTGTCTGAGTACTGAGATAGGGAGGGGGTCACTAAGGGAGGTAGTTAGGGTGGAAGGGTTATGATAGCACTGGCGGTTGGATACTAATATCCAGTTGATAACCGAGCCATTCTGGGAATTTGTTTGCTGGTACGTGGGTGAGGTGATCAGCTGGGTAAAGCCATAAAGGTTTATAGAGTAGCTAAGGGATGCAGTATTAACAAGGTTCCAGTCAATATTCATATCCCCAAGGATGATGGTTTCATAAGGAATGTATATAGAAATCCAAAAAAGAAACTGCTTAAGAATGGGAATGTTTTTACCTGGGGTATATAGATTGCTCCAATGACAAGTTTTTTGTGCTGATTTAGGTTACAGGTTGCTATAAGTATTTCAACAGGGCAGAAATCAGGGATAGCTATTGAGTAAAGGGAGAGGGAGAGAGAGAGAGAGAGAGAGATAGTCAGAGTAGAGTATAGCTACTCCTCCACCCTTTTTTTTTTTTACTTCTATCCAGTTGAACAATATTATAACCAGGGGGGAGAATTTTGTTGTTTGTAATATGAGGTTTTAGCCATGTCTCAGATAGAGCAAGTATATCTGACCTTTATACTGTAATTCTACAAGATCTAGGAATTGAAAGGGAGAGCCTACTTTTAGCTAAGAGGGGTGTTAGTAACACTAATGTTTCCCTTATACAGGAATTATTGGATATTATTTTGAGCAATAATTTCTTCTTGTTTGAGGGTAAATATTATTTGCAGAAAAAGGGTGTAGGCATGGGCTCCCCAGTAGGAGCCAGTTAGGTTAACTTAGTTATGGTGTACTGGGAGCGCAAATTTGTATTTAATAATAATCTCTTTATTCAGCACATTTTTTACTACACCAGATTTTTGGATGATATTTTTATTATATTTAAGGGTGGACATTATTTATTTGTTGAATTTATTGAATATTGTAATAGAACAACAGATTTTCTACCATTCATCCACACATTCAATACAGAGAGGATAGCACTTTTAGATGTGGACTTGTCTAAGGATAGACAGAATAGATGTTATAAAGCGAAGATCTATAGAAAGGAGACATATTCAAAATCCTTTTTGCACTTTACTAGTGCTCACCCTTGGTATCAGAAGAAAATTGTTGTGAAGGGGCAGCTCATAAAACAGCCAGAATATGCACTACTAATTTTAATTTCATGAATGAATGTGACTTGTTAGTCCAAATGTTTTCGTAGAGAGGCTACCCAGCACCCTTACTCAAAGAATTGGTGAATGAAGTTCAAATAAAAAGGAATGTAGGTTATTTCAAAGCTATCTTGGGGGGTGGGCAATGTATGATGGGAAATGGGGGTACAGTGATTGATGATATCCAACAAAGTGAAATAGTAAACTATCTCTTGACTTTTATAACCCCTTATAATATTGATGCTGGCAACATTAAACAGGTCTTGATTAATAATTGGAGTGTAACAGCATAAGAAGGGTCCTTAGTGAATAAACTAGGTTCTAACCCTAAATTTATTTTTAGAAGAGCTCAAAACTTGAAAGGATTATTAGAAATTAAAAATTTGGGATTGACAAAGCAACAATGTATGTTTAAATGTGAGGCCTGTGCCTATTGTAAGCATATGGATGTGGTTTATACATATACACTGAAAGGGAGAAAGTATATTTGTAAGGGCAAGTACAACTGTAATTATAGTAGAGTGGTGTATTTAACCAAGTGCCAGTCTTGCCCTAGTTTTTACATAGGCAAGACTGACCATAAATTAAGAGAGCATGTGTATGAATGGATTCTTATCATTTCATTGCAAGACCATTTTAATGACACCAAATCACCTAAAGTTCATTTCACTGAAAGTTCATTTCACCTAAAACTCATTTCACTGACAAGTAGTACTCTAAGGCAAGTCAAAGGTATATGTCCTTTTCCCCACTGTAGTGTGATCCTGGTGTTATTATATATAGTTGGGGGGTGTGGGGGGCACAGTCAACAATAACAAACTACTACACAGTGTTTCATGGACTAAATGAAACTATTAACATCAAGTGTTTCTTCAGTTACAAAGGCTTTGATGTTGTGAGGCAAGCTAGTCACAAAATGGGCTTTATTTGATGAAACACTGTGTAGTAGTTTGTTATTGCTGTCTATTTTATGTTTTTATACATATGCAATGTTAAAAAATTTGTAGTGTATTTTTAAATTTTCATGACATCACAGTGGCTATTTAAATAATTTATTTGAAGCATTTTGTCATTGGATGATTTTTTTACACATGACAAGTATTTAAGGGATGGTTTCAAGTTTTTATATTTATTCTGATGAAGTTCGTGGTGTTTTATTAAATGAACGAAAAGCTTATAAGTTTTGTGGTCCGGTTCCTTCCTGGCCTTTGGTTTGCTGCTTTTTCATTTTTACTTTGTTCTTTGGAGTTATTTAGCAGTTTTAGACTAAACAGAACTAACAAAAAGTATGTGCTGTAGCTATGATATATAAACATACTCTTGAACTAGCATCTTTTCACGTTTTCATAATGCAAAATTATTATCTCACTTCTGAAACTTAATAACTACAAATATATAGCCACCATAGGCATATACCTTCCTCAGGGGAAAAATATCCCTACTACCAAAGGCTTTCTATGCTGGATCTCAAATAAAATCCCAAAGGAAAAAATTTATTTGGCGGCATAAACATTTACTGGATGACAATTATCCCTGCTCAGCCTACTCCTTACAGGTCTGTGGTTTCACCCAACTTATCAGTTTCCTCAACCAGACATAATAAAACGTTATGAGAGCTTCACCACTTGAATGGTTCTTTACTTCTTTTCTCATAGCTACAGACATACTGTGTTGGAGTATAACAACTGCATCCATCTTTAAATTGTTTGTGTACTACTGCCTGACATGAGATTATGTGTACCCAGACATGAAGTTGTATTTGCTCAGTCTTCTTCACTTCACATAAGATTGAGCTGCTTATGTTTGACTGCTGTACTATTTGTGAACATAGCTCTCATCTGTAACCATGAGACAGCGTTTCACTTCCTGTTGCTGATCACTCTTTCTCCAAGTTGCATTAACCCTGCAATAAGAATAATAAATTGAGAGAACATAGTGGTGAATAGGACCTTGACCCCCACACCCCCACTCTCAGAAAAAAAATTTTTTGCTTGTGCTGTTTTTCAGCATTTGGTCATAAACAACACAGTTTTGGGTGCATGTGTGCATGCTAATGTATACTCATACTGTGGGTTAATTGTAACTCTCAACCTCTTAGCGTAAGAATTCTGGACAAAGCCAATGATATTGGGGAGAGTAGAGTGGGCAAAGGCCCAATATAGAGGACAGGTTTTAAATTGTTTGTATAAATATTGAAAGATTCTAGAATGACAGTTTTTGCATTAGCATGCATTTATATGAAGCCTGAAACTCAAATGTTGTTTGTCTTTTCAGCTTTTTCCCGGTTAGGGGTTGCCACAGTGGAACTCCCTGTCTGCTAATGATTGGCAGTTGATTTTTATGGTGCCGAGTTGCCAACCCGATGCCCAACCTTCAGCGAAGGCACACCCATTCACGCATGTCTTTCAAAGGCCACTCGACTGCAGGGAGGACATGCAGACTCCACACAGAAGGCACTCCAGCTGAGAATCGAACAGGATAACCTCTCGCTGTGAGGTAACAATGCTACGCTGTACCACTGTGGTTGTATATTATTAATTAGTGACTTAAATCCTCAAAGATTGTCAACAAAAAAAAAACAAAAACAAACATAAATTTTATGGGGAACAGAACAGACCAAAAATTTGAGACAAAACTCTGGACATTCTGCAAAATTCTCAACAGTTGAGAGATACTGATTTGTTTTTTTCCTGAGCATTTCTGAATAAAAAAGGTTATTGGCTTCAAGATGTAGTAGTAACTCCATATCCAGAAAAGAAATTTGGCTTTGCAATGCCCAGCATCTATATCAGTGCCCCTTTATTTAGCAATAAATGTATTTATTTTATTTATTTATTTAGATTTGTTTACCGGAAAATTCCGAATGGACACAGGTCCATTTTCAGTGGTAACCCGGGGAGAAAAGCTCCATATAAGCAAAACAAGTAACAAAAGCAAAGAAAGAAAAATCTGTAGTAAACATGAACCGCAAGAGTGTAAGAAGAATCAGTTAGATACTAAGAAGTTGCAATACATATGAAAAAAATTAAAAATTACATTTAGAAATGACAGTGTAAACATAAGTTGACATAGAATGCTCAATATTGTAATATATAGTTTAGTAAGTTTGGATACAAGTTAAGAACAAACCATTACACCTTCAAACTGTTAAATTTGTCATTTGAGTACACTAACAAATATATAGTTGTCAAATATCATATGGTGATGTAACCAGGAGGGGAATAGAGGAAAAAAATAAGGGGATAAGGGGAAGGATATAATGATCTGATATAGTCAGGCAGGGTGGCTAAAGGAGGGGAGGAGGGGAGGTGAGGAGAGGAGAAGTGAGTCTTATTCCAGACTGGAACAAGAACATAACCAGTGGCTTTTTAAGTTGGCTTTTAGTTTGGCTTTGAAATGATGGGATGAGGGTGGGTGGTAATTGGGTGGAGGAGTATTCCATAATTTGGATATTGTGCAAAAGAAAAGAGCTTCTCCAGCTGAATTCTTGACTTTGGTAACTTGGAATAGGTTTTTTTTGCATAGTGATCTAGTAGTATAGTAGGGCTGGAGAAGGTCTTGAAGGGAGGGGGCGTTTTGTAGATGGTTTACTAATTTGTGGGCAAGGGAGAGTTGATCGAGTTGGAGAAGTTGTGGAAGTTCAAGCCAATTGACTTCTCTAAGAGTGATGCAGTGATGGCTGCGGTAGGATGACCCAGTGGCAAATTTGGCTATTTTGTTGTAGCAGGCCTCTAGCTTGTTTTGGTCAGTTTGTTTAAGACTGGTAAGTATAGGAGAGGCATAGAGTAAGGTTGATATGAGGTGGGAGTTGGCTACTGAGATTCTAGCTACTTTGGTGAGGAATTGCTTATTTCTATACAATGAACCTAGTTTTTTATGAACTTTTTTAATGGTTAGAGATACGTGAGTGTCAACTTTGAGCTGGTTGTCAATTTCAAAGCCAGGCAGTTTGGTGTGCTCTTTAGGGGAGATTATGGTATTGTTGCTGGCCAGAATATTGAAGTGGGAGTTAGGCTGGGTTTAGTGGGCTGGAAGATGAGGTGATTAGTCTTGTTAGGGTTGAGAATAAGCTGGGCATTGCATAGTCAATTTTCAACAGAGGAAAAGGCTTCTTGTGTTAATTTACGAAGTTCTGGCAAAGTTGGGGCTGAGCAGATGAGAGTTGAGTTGTCTACATACTGTATGAGAGTGGCCTGCTTGGTGGCTGTGAAAAGTGAGAAAAGTAGTGGTCCAAGGATGGAACTCTGAGGGATGCCAAGAGTGACAGGAAGTTGAGGTGATAGGTCATTGTCCCACAGAACGGACTTGCTGGCAACTATCTAGATAGATGTGAAACCAGTTTGTAGCCGATTGTGAAAAAGAGAGGTTTGAGAGAACAGAGAGTAGCTGTTTTTGTAAGACCATATCAAAAGCCTTGGACAAGTCCAGGAATGTGGCAGAGGAGAACAGGCCATTGTTTTTCTGTTGAAGGATAGTGTTAGTGAAAGAGAGTAAGGCTGTATAGTACTATAGAATGGCCTGAAGCCATGTTGGGTGCTGGAGAGAAGGTTATCGGTTTGCAAATAGTCTAGAACTTGGGAGTTAATGCATTTCTCAAGTATTATGGATAGTGGATAAATAAATAATAAATAAATAAATCAAATACATTCTTAGAATCTTCTACATAAAAATACTAACATTATCTGAAGACTACATGTGAACCAGATGCATTCTGTAGTAAACTACCTACAGTGAACCCAGTCATCTTTTATTAATATAATACTAAAGCATGTTTTTGTTAAACAGAAGTCATGGAGCAGTAGTAACCATGGAATCAGAACTGTGATGACACAAATTAAATACAAAAGGAGTTCTCACTTTTCTAGACAGAAATCTGAACTTCACTGATGAGTTACAAAAAACCAACAGTTGGATGTGATTTGAATTCTTAAGAAGGGCAAACACTGCCTGGATAATTGTATAATAAATGCAGACTGATCATTCATTGCTACATCTCATACAGTTCAGTAGAGAATGCAGTTTTTTTCCCATGAGATAATTCTAATGTCATAAAGTACTACAACCTAGTAATGTTTCTTTTTTCCATAAACAATAAAAAACTGGATGGGCACTGACGCAAATACCTCTCAACCTCTTAGTGCAAGGAGTCTGGACAAAGCATAAAATAATGGGAGACAAATGTCCCAACATAGGGATAGATTTTAAATGTTGCTCTTATAAACTTAGAATGTTGATAGGATAATAGGATTTGTGTAAGGATACATTTTCTGAAGGATATGAAATCTGGAATTCAAATGTATGTCATTATTTAGTAACTTTAATCCTCTGTAATTTGCCAGGAAAAACACAAATTTTTTGAGTGACAGATCAAACACATGAGGCAAAAATCTGGACATTTTGCAAAAATCTGCCCAGTTGAGATGCATGAGTACAAATATAGGGCATTGTACCTATGCAGTCACATTTAGGCCAGGAAACAATTACAGTGTTTGCGCTCTAGAACAATAATTTTGCAGTTGTGAATGAATCTTGCATTTGATCTGTGTAGTAGGCATTGTAATGCTGTTTCTGCTTTTTTGGGCAGTTTGCTTGCATTGTCGTGTCAGATGAATCTTTACCTGAGCCGATAATGTTATCAGTGTGTAATTATGAGGGCTATATTTTTCTACAACCCTATTCTCACTCTCACTATCTTTGTGTGTAATGAGAATGTTGAAAATATTGTGGTACAGAATTACAGAATCAGTTAACAGGAAAGAAAATGCGCATTTCAATGACGGTTATTTAAGAGGACAGCTCAGTTTAGGTTGCTTTGTTCCATCCTATCCTAAATCTTTTCCCATGATTTGATACAGTAGTCACATTTTTCACTTCTGTATGGATATCATATATAGGTGGTCACTCACTTAGCAGCTCTGTTGTAATACCAGCTAAGAATTTCATAATGATGACCATCACAAATTATGTAAGATTTCTTAAGGCACTTTGCTGTTTGTCAGTTGTAACATTCAGTAGTGTATAGGCCCTAGCAATTCTGAAGTAACATACATAATGTAAGTTTGCTTCCTTTTCACATAATACTTACAAGATATTTGCCATGTTCCTTGTTACCAACTGTTCAAAAATGCCTAAGCTAAACCTGCTTCAGGCGGGCACCTTATGAGAATAGAGTGTTTGTTTAAATATGATGCAAGGAAAAGCAAAGGCAAGGATGAAAAGAAATGCCAGAAAAGTGGGTCAGGTTTTGCTTCCTGCAAAACTTCAGCAATGGAACATTAGCTGCACAGAATGATGGCATAATGATTGGATATTATTTTTAGCAGTGATTTTGAAGTTCTAAGTTTTGTTTCTAATTAGTCTTGGTCATGATCACACCTCTCTCCCCTCATGGTGAAAAAAAAATGTTGACTAGAAAGAAACCACAGTGTGCAGAAACCCTTACATTTTTTCTTCTTCTTTGTTTCTTAAGTACATCAAAGTAAGAGCCGTCATAAAATTAGATGGATATTGCTACACTCTCTGCCACAGTGTTTGAACTTAAAGTTAAGACTTTCTTATGTGACTACAGTGCCCTCTCATGCACAGCTTAGATTTTTCCAAACACTAAGCTGTGTGCTGACAAAGTGGAGAAATGTGGAAATAGTAAAATGAAAAAAGCCAATGCCATTTCATCTTTCGGCTTTTTCTACCACTCATATGTTTGTTTCAACACTTGAGATTACTTTTCCCAACAGCAACTGCAGTATTTTAAGAAAGAAAAAAAAATGAGGTAGTTTTGACTTGCAGTGTTTTCTTCATGATGAATTTTCTAAGTGAGCTATGAATTCTTAATTGTTTCTTTTCTCTTTATATATATCTGTGCATTTTCTGAAGTATTTGATTTGTGTTTACTGTACCTTTAATTTGGTTCACATACTTTTAAGAAGTTTGCTGTTTAATTACTAATAGAGAGACACATTTGAAATTTAAATTTTTGGTGATGACATTTAACACCTGCTGTCAAAGGACAGGCGTATAAAATGTGGGGGAGCCTAAACCTTTGTTGTACAGACCGTGAATGTGTGTGTGTGTGTGTGTGTGTGTGTGTGTGTGTGTGTGTGTGTGTGTGTGTGTGTGTGTGTGTGTGTGTGTGCACGCATTAGTTTCATGGCTTGTAGGCATTCCTATTACCCTATGTTTTATTTATTATCAAGCTGTATTTTTAAACAGGTGTGGTTTACAACATGTAACCTCTACTGTGCTGTTATCCCTCTCATTCAGGACTCTTGCTAGCCATTTGCCTCTTATTTGCCAAGATAGAGTCCTGCTCCTTATAGTCCTGATTTGGATAAAGCATGCAGTGGAAATGCATGGATGGCTAGACTGACAGACTTCAGATATGTTCTGGGAAATTTCATATGCAGGCATCCATCTTTAAATGTACTGGTACTGTAATCATTAGGAGTAAGTGTTTCATCTTTATTTCTATTTACTTGTCATCTAAGTCCATCGAACCCTACACTCCTCTCTCCCCCAGAATTAATGTGCTGCTTTTTACATCATACATCTTATGTTTAGGAACATATTGCAATGCACAGAGCATGACTATCAAACTATAAGGTCTGATGTTCTAGTTAGAGAATGGGTGAAACTAAATGTTGGCAATTAATGGTTTCATATGTAAGAAGGACAAAAAGTACTGCTATTTTTTTCCATCTGCAGTTATTTTGAAAACTGCTTCATATTTATTTATTTGTAGAAAAAGAAACTCAGTGTCTGAACTAAGTATTTCATATGCATAGATACTACATTGTGCAGCTGCAAGTGTGAGAACTGAGGTATAGTTCACATCTAAGTAAAAGAATGTGAAAGCGGTTAAGTTTAGACTCCAACATTCACTTCACATTTTAAAATCCAAGCCATCTGTGCTTAATTAAAACTGTCTGGCTATTTCATCATAGGTTCATAGGTTGGTACTGGGCTATCTGCCTGAAGGCATATATTAGCCCAGCCACATTGTGCGGTATTCACCGCCCCTTTAGTAGTTCCCTAGACCCTTATACTAGCAGCTAGTACCCTTGGCCCCTATCTAGTAGTGCTGTTGGTGTGATCCCTGGTGTGAACTTTCTGTTACCCATCCACTCATCAAGGTTCCTCTTGAAGAGTGATAGTGAGGGGCTCTGTCTTATGTAGATTGGGACCCTGTTCCATAGTAAGGGAAGCCTCTGCGAAGGGAATCTATCCCTCCAGCATGTTCTATTCATTGTTGTGTTGAGGTTTATATCCCTAGAGCGTGTAGCTCGAGCAGATTTGGTTTTGCTAAGATGAAGCATGTTCAACAATTCTGGGTTGGACATGGCTCTGTATGTTAGACAGAGATCACCTCTGAGAAAGTGGTATGCAACAGAGAACAGTCTTAGCTTTTTCAATCATGCTGCATGGGGCAACTGTTTGAGGCCAGTAATCCTCTTGGTTAGGTACCTCTGTGGTCTCTCCAGCTGCTGGAGATGTCTAGCCAGGTACATTCCAATTGGTGCATTGTACTCAATAATGGGTCTGATGAGGGAAGAGTAGAGGGGCACCATTACATCCTTAGATCTTGATGCAAACCCTTTTGTGATCAGATGGGTCACATAGAAGGATTTACTAACCACTTTGGCAACATGGTTATCAAAGGAAAGCTGGCTATCTTCTTGGGTCCCTAGATCCCTTATTTCTTCTTCAGATTTCAGGGGATTACCTCCTATGTTGTAGTTTGTGGGTACTCTTTTTTCCAAAGGGGATTACTACGCATTTTTTTTTTGCATTTGGCTTGAGACCATGGCTTTGACACCATGCATCAATCTCATTTAGGCCCTTCTGGAGGATCTCCATGTTGGCCGGAGACTCTATTATAGCACCCAGTTTGCAGTCGTCCACAAACTTAGTCAGCCACAGCCCTTCCATGCTTGCCTGTACTTCTCAGAAGTATATGCCAAACAGGAGGGGCCCCAGGACAGAGTCCTGAGGCACACCACTCATTACTGGTCTGGATTCGGACATAGATCCTGCTACTCTTACTTTATGGGATCTGTCTGAGAGCCAGTTTGCGATCCATCTTGTGAAGTAAGGGTTTATGCCCAGGCTGGTGAGCTTATCAATAATACCTGAATGGGGAATGGTGTCAAATGCTTTAGCATCATCATCATCAACAACCCCTTTTTTCCCCATTGTCTACATGGGGCCAAGATGTCGTGTCAACTTTTGCCATTTCCCTCGATTCAATGTCATGCTCCTACTTCTCTTTGACTAACAAGCCTGTCACTGATCTTCTAACAATGCTTTCACCTCTTTGCTGGATGCCCTTGTTTTTTCTTGCCTTTTTTCTGACTGTCCCAAATCTTTTTCATAAGATTGTCTTCTGCTTTTATGCACATGAACTTGAACCACCATAATCTGTTCTCTTTGACCTTCTCTGCAATTTGAGATGTTTGGGCTTCTGCTCTTATGTTCTCATTCCTTTGTCTCTCTCACAGTGTGCTTCCTACAAACTGTCTCAGGAATTTCTTCTCCATCACCTCTAGCTTCTGATCTGATGTTCTCATTTATTTGTCTCTCTCACAGTGTGCTTCCTACAAACTGTCTCAGGCATTTCTTCTCCATCACCTCTAGCTTCTGCTCTGATGTTCTCATTTCTTTGTCTCTCTCACAGTGTGCTTACTAAAAACTGTCTCAGGAATTTCTTCTCCATCACCTCTAGCTTCTGATCTGATGTTCTCATTTATTTGTCTCTCTCACAGTGTGCTTCCTACAAACTGTCTCAGGCATTTCTTCTCCATCACCTCTAGCTTCTGCTCTGATGTTCTCATTTGTTTGTCTCTCTCACAGTGTGCATCCTACAAACTGTCTCAGGCATTTCTTCTCCATCACCTCTAGCTTCTGCTCTGATGTTCTCATTTTTTGTCTCTCTCACAGTGTGCTTACTACAAACTGTCTCAGGCATTTCTTCTCCATCACCTCTAGCTTCTGCTCTGATGTTCTCATTTATTTGTGTCTCTCACAGTGTGCTTCCTACAAACTGTCTCAGGCATTTCTTCTCCATCACCTCTAGCTTCTGCTCTGATGTTCTCATGTATTTGTCTCTCTCACAGTGTGCATCCTACAAACTGTCTCAGGCATTTCTTCTCCATCACCTCTAGCTTCTGCTCTGATGTTCTCATTTCTTTGTCTCTCTCACAGTGTGCTTACTACAAACTGTCTCAGGCATTTCTTCTCCATCACCTCTAGCTTCTGCTCTGATGTTCTCATTTCTTTGTCTCTCTCACAGTGTGCATCCTACAAACTGTCTCAGGCATTTCTTCTCCATCACCTCTAGCTTCTGCTCTGATGTTCTCATTTTTTGTCTCTCTCACAGTGTGCTTACTACAAACTGTCTCAGGCATTTCTTCTCTATCACCTCTAGCTTCTTCTCTGATGTTCTCATTTCTTTGTCTATCTCACAGTGTGCTTCCTACAAACTGTCTCAGGCATTTCTTCTCCATCACCTCTAGCTTCCTCAACTGCTCTGCTTTTACTGCCCAGGCTTCTGTACCATAGTGTAGTTCTGACCGTACCACTATTTTGAACAACACCATAGATTTTTACTTCTTTGGCATTCTTCTGTAATATAATACCCCTGCCAATTTGTGTAAGTTGGCTGCAGCCCCTCTGATTCGAGCTTTGACCTCCTCATTCAGATTTCCCTTCTCCAAAAGCACCCCTACCAGTTACTTCAAGCTGTTAACCTGCTCCATTATCTTCCCTTGTATTTCAGTTCTCAGTTTCTTCTTATTTCCTCTATTTATTGCCATTTCAGATCTTATCTGTACTCATTTTCATTCCATGTGCCTTTAGTTTTGCATTCCATTTCCTTATCCTTTGATGAAGTTTTTTCTCAGAGTCTATCTGTAATGCCACATCATTTGCATACAACAACTTTCTTGGTCTGTACCCTGTCACGTATTTGATAATGTAGTACATCACCACTCTGAACAGCAGTTGGTTCAGAGGTGAACCCTAAGGCATAAACACACTCCCAGTAGGATCCCCCTCTGTGAGACTGAACACTGTTCACATTTGAGTCCTTCGATCCTTATACATATCCTGCACTAATTCTGCCAATTTTATTTATTTATTTATAGTTTGTTTATCAGGATAGTCCATTGGGCCATGAGGAGCCCATTTTCAATGGAATCCTGGGGAGAAAAGCTCCAGAAAATTATAAATTACAGATTTAACATGAGTAACTTAGGAGAGAAATGTAATGTGCACAGATAAAGCAAAATTAAACAAATAGATAAACACATATTAGTACAATGCAATTAGAGTAATATTTACAAACAGTCAAAGTTTTTAACAGTTTAACATATTAGCACAATGCAATAACAGAAACAGTCTAAATTTTTTAACAGTTATGCTAATTCATGCAGTTAATTTCTAGGCTACTGAATTGTATTGAATTGTTCCTGAGAATTTCAACCACTGCATGACTGCCCAAATCAACTTTCTTTGGACTTTGCCAAATGCTTTGTCCAAGTTTAGGCATGCTCAGTTGGACTGATTTTTCATCTCTAGCTTCTTCTGAACTATCTGTCTCACTGCAAATATCAAGTTGGTTGTGCTTCATCCTGATCTGAATATGAACTGCTCATCTCCCATCTTACTTTCTACTATTCTGTGTATTTGCTTACCAACCACCCTTTCCAGACCTTTCATTCAGTGGGATAAGAGTGTGATACCTCTGTACTGCCCACAGTTCTAGATGTCCCCTCTGTTCCTGTCCACACTGGCACTGGAACCGGCATGCTTATTCTCACATTATCTGGAATATGCCTTTCTGAAGCCCCTCTGATTATAGCTCTGACCTGCTATGAGTACCCGCAGGAGACATTTCTTCCATATCTCAACCAACATCTTGTCTGTATCTGATGTGGCCTCATTTGAGCCTGCTGCTTTTCCTGACTTCATTTTCCTTAGTGCTGTTCTTACTTTTTCTAGGTTGGCCTATTCCTCTTATTTCATAGCAGGCTGTGTCTGTGGAAGTACAGCTCATGTAGGGTTTTCTTCATACAGAAGCTACTGAAGGCATTAATTCTATCTGACTTTGGACTGGTAAGCAGGTTGTTGTTGCCATCCTTTATAAAATGTGTCTCACTATCTTCTTTAACTTTTTGGCTTTACCTTGCGACTTGATAGAGCTTCTTTGTGCCACCTACTAAATTACTTTCCAGACTCTGGTCGAGTGTCCCTTATGCCTTCTTCATTGCTATGGCAAATACTTTAATCACAAGTAGCCATGACTGATTCACCTTAATTGTCACTTGGTGATTCAGTCATGGCTGTTTATGATTCATAAAAAAATAAAAATTAACCGTAGCAAAGGCATCTTGCACAAGAGATTCTAAGGATCATGTGACACACAGTACCTCACAAGCAGTCATATTACAGGAGAATGCCACCACTGATCATTTTTCATATGTTATAAAGTACCTCAGCTCAGACTGTAGTCTTAAGAATCACTGTACTCTGGGGACATCTGCCTCACCCAGTATTATGGACTATATTTTAATAGTGTTGGCCCAAACACAGACTATGGCATATTGCTGCTCATTATGTCTACTGGCCAAGCCTTGTGTGTGTGTGTGTGTGTGTGTGTGTGTGTGTGTGTGTGTGTGTGTGTGTGTGTGTGTGTGTGTCTGTGTGTGTGTGTGTGTGTGTCTGTGTGTGCGCGTGTGTGTGTGTTTATCCTATCCCCCACCTCTAGTATGCTGACAGTTGTCATTCATCTGAATGTGTAAGGTTTGTGCATGCAAATAAAACATTTATTTCATATATGAATACAGTGGCAACTTGACTGAATGCAGATTAGCTGGATAAACATGTCATTCTCTGAACCAGTCATATTGTTAGGGTATGTATGTCTTTTATACACTAGCTGTCTGGTGCTGAGATTGCATTGAATAATTTTGCTGTAATGGAGATGGTGCTGTGCCACAGTATTGTTTTGGCTCAATGAGATGCTTTCATGTTTCTTTTTATCACAAATGCAATGCATTATACATTATAACTCAGAACAGTATTGTTTTGAGCAGCTTTCTGTGTGCAGTACCAATGATTTAATGATATCCAGTACTAGTCTTCATTTAGAAATGTAACTCTTTTTGTGAGTTGTGTAATTATTCAGCAGCTGCATTTGCATGACAAAGTACAGTTTAGTAAAGAAAGCTTGTCTTTGCAACACTTCATCAGAGACAGAAGGCCATGCAAATGACCTGAGTCTTTACAGAGCTTGTCAATGAAAACTCAAGGATGATTACACTACAAAATTAACATTCAAGTAACCAGACAGTTTTACAACAGGAGACCAAGGAGGTAGACCAGGAAGTAAAAATCTGAGGACAAAATGCACTTGGACCAGTAGGTGAGAATCTGAGAACATCACTTAACTGGACCAAGAAGTGAAAAACTTGAGTATATCACCTCCCTTAGCAGGATATGCGACAATGTGAAAATCACCAACCTGAGCCTGAAAGTGAAAAAATGAGGAAGTGAGAAACCAACAACATCACTTACCTGGAAAAAGGAGTGAGATGACACCTGCCATCTAGCTTGACCAGAAATTAGGAAACAGAGACAGTCATCTAGCTTGATCAGGAATTGAGAAACTATGAATCACTTACCTGGGACAATTATGTGAGGCACTCAGGATATCACTTACCTTAACCAAGATATGTGACACTGAGGGCATTATCTACCTGAGTCAGGACATGGGACGCTGAAGACATCACCTAAATGGACCAGAAAATAAGAAGCTTAGGACATCACATAACTGAAGCATGACATGAGAAACTGAAGGATATCACCTGCTTGAATCATGATATGGAAAACTGAGGAAATAACTGGAGTTTAGAAAGGTGTTGTCATGAAACCATTTAGAAATGATCAAACATGTTACTTTAAAAGTGTGTTGATAAGGGGTAACTTTGTAGGCATTTAAACACATAAAAGGGTTATTGCTATGCCCCCCACTAAATATATATACCAACTCCAAGATCGCACTACAGTGAGGAAAGGGGAAATATTCCAATCTTCACTGTACTGCGATCTCACAAAAAGCACTTCGAGGGATGCCATTTTCGATCTTTAGAACATTCGCAATTTATTACTTTCCTTCTTATAATATGGACCCCATTTAAATGCATCCTCTTCAGGGGAAATAGAGACAGTAACAAGTATTATACAAGTCTTCATGGTGGGTATCAAACCTCTTACCTATTTAATTACACAATCTAGAGGGAACTATACTGGTTGTAAGTACCATAGGAGCCTTAATGTGTGCTTTGAAACATAACTATTAATAAAACAAACTGCTGGTTAAATAGCATACAACAATTATTACATGAATAGGAAAGATGAAGTGCTATAAAGGCAAGGCTTAAATGGCCACAGGACTTAGTTGCCTTATATATTCCATGATGCAAGGGCAATTAGCCTAGTACTGATCTATGAACCTATGATTCTATGGTTATGTTACTATTAACCACGGTCAGTGATCATCTACTGTTTGGAGTTTCTGTTCTACTAGAGAGTGGGATGATATTACATTTCATATTGAATGCTTAAGTAGACAAGTTGTGAGTAAATGTGATTATAACTGGTGGGGCTGTTCATCATAATAATGGGTATTATAAGGGTGACTGGCATCTTCTTGACCAGAGGTCATAAGCTGCAGTTGCTGAAAGTCAGCAAAACACAACATGGAAAATAATGTGGCAAGTTGTGGCATGGTACTGACTCTTTTTTATCTGTCTGTCTATCTATCTATCTATCTATCTATCTATCTATCTATCTATCTATCTATCTATCCCTTCCACACATTTTCCCACTCACATTTTAAGTGTGTACTTCACAACAGATTCAACAAACAGGTGTAAGTGTGATGCTTGGGTATGGACCATCAGTAAAAGCTTTCTGCTGTATGCAAAACAAAGTCAGCCTGCCAAATAGTACATATCCCGGAGTAATAATAGTAGTAAATATCAGGAATCATAATGGGACCCAGGATAACCCGTTGAATGAAATACAAAACAACTCAAAACATAGCTGGACAAACCACATAAATATAAAGGCTATTTCTTGCATCCCCACATATTTTGTTGTCCTTATTCTATTAGTAAAGAGAGTCATAAGAACAAATTGCACTAACAAGCCATGTATTGCCGGGTCCTGTTTTCCTGCACATAACAATATAACCTCCTTTTAGCATGGCAAAAAGAAAATCATTTCCATGGCAACATTCTGTGAGATAACTTCAAAGCAGAAAAAAACAGCAGGAACAGATGACATCTATGGGGCAAACAACCTGAGTTTTAATTAGGACTATAAACTTGAACATCATGAAATTTAACATGTTCAAAATATTTTGATAGGTGAGGTTGTTATTCTAGCTACTATCATTAGGCAAAAAAAAATAAAAAATTAAGACTATTATTTGACTTACTCAAGGTCATCCAGTAATGAAATGATGTTACTACTGATCTGTAAATACTAACAATTGCACATTAATTAAAATCTACATACCCACTTTTTGACTGTAAAGTAGACAATATATATTACAGCGATCAGGTTACTGATTTTCAGTATAAAAGTGTGTATAAAACATCACTGGAGCATATTAAATGCATTTATATCTTCATACAGTTTGATACCTTCATACAGTGTGATATGTGATTCTTGAGCTCTGTGAAGATATTGTTTTATTGCTTTTTCTTGATAAATCTGAATACATATCCCTGCAGTATGGAAGCAAACATTTACATGCCCAGCTGTCTTTCTTTAATAGGTGCTGTCTGAGAGGACATAGTTGGCAGTGAAGCAAAATCCCTATAATTTGAAAATTAAAGGTCAAGCTGGTTCACGGGAAAGTTAGAAAGTATGTAAGTTATTTGTTGGCGAAGACTGCCAGAAGAATCTTCCTAGGGTTTAGTATTTAGTCATTTTGTTCTGATCAGATGCTCATTTAATGCTTATATTCTATACTTGCTGTAAGGCATTTACTGATTTTACACATCAACTGACTGGGAAATCTGCAGTGCGCCTACATTCCCTCCAACAGGCCTACAATTTGTTTGACCTGTCATCTGATGCTATCAGTCTCTCTCTCTTTTAACTTTCTGCATTATTTGCTAATTCTTTTCTATTAATCTGTCTTTTCCCCTCTGTTTCTCACTCTCTTCTTGATCACTCTCACATCATTCTTTTTTTTCCCTTTTCCATCTTCATCCCATCTTGTTCATGTCTTCGACCCTTCTGTTTCACACTTTCTATTTACCTCAAAGATAAATTATAATAAAAGAGTTATACTTTCTACCTGTCCATAATCACCCCTTTCATTCTCTTACTCGTGACGACTTTATTGTCTCCTTTTCTTTCTTTCATTCTTTCTTTTTTTTTTCTTTCTTTCTCTGCGTTTTTGTCTCATACCTACAGTTCTTGGCAATCTGTTCTACCAACCCTTATCTCTGTCTGCTCTCTCCCACTCTCTCTCTGTTCCTAACTTGTCTGTATAGTGTGAATGACTAATTTGTTCCAAGTATCTATTATTGTCCTTTTTTCTGTCATTAAAGATGATTCTACTGAAAATCTACTAAAAAATCTTGAATTACTACAATCTGTTTTTTTCTGCAAATAATGTAAAGAGCCTGTTGTCGTAGTTGTCTCTGAAAATCATTATGTCAAAACTGTGTCCTTTTTTGTCACTATCTCTGTATCTCTCTGTTTTTCCCCTTTTGTGTTTTTAAAGACTGCTTGTTTATTTATTTATTAAATTACGCATGTATTTATTCATTTGTTTCTTTATGTATTTTAATCTGGCTTATTCAGCCACAGCCTGTTGTCGTAGTTGTCTCTGAAAATCATTATGTCAAAACTGTGTCCTTTTTTGTCACTATCTCTGTATCTCTCTGTTTTTCCCCTTTTGTGTTTTTAATGACTGCTTGTTTATTTATTTATTAAATTACGCATGTATTTATTCATTTGTTTCTTTATGAATAATTAATTTCCACTTTTTGGTTCATGCCTAGCTTAGGCAAGTTCATATAAAAGTAAAAATAAAAAATCAGTCCAGGAAGACCACAACCACTCGCTTTATTAACGCCAGTAAGTACAAGTACAACGTTTTCATCAATAACCCCTTGACTTCATCAGATATTCAAGGATAAATAAAACACATTATTTATACATAATTCACAATCAGCTGACCTATTAAACAATTAAAATTTAAAGCAATATAGGTTAAAACAATAAAATACATACTCAGTTAAAAGTGTTTGATTAATAAATAGAAACACTTACAATGAATTTCAAGAATCATTGAATAACAGTACATATTTGATGTGAAAAGCAATTGGTGACCCCATAAATGTCAAAAGATGACATGAGGTGTCCAAGAAAAAGAAAAAAATGCAAAAGCATAATCATGTTGTCCCAGCTTTTAACTTGAGATGTGGGGCTATAGATATAGCGGCATTGAGACCAGGACTCCTATTAGCCTCCAGCAAAATTTGCCAGTAAGTTTCCCTATGTTCAGGTTGTGTCTCCCAAGGACCCCCCCCTGTTATCACGGACCAAGAATTCAATAACAAAAAATACAAATCTAGCTTTAGAATAGACCAATAAATGTCTGTAAAGAGCATTGTTAGAATTCTGTTTTTCCATTTCATAATGATGTTCATATATTCTCCTCTTGAGGGGTCTTTCCATTTTGCTGACATAAAATGCCAAGCATATTTGACAAATAACCAAATAGACCACCCCTGAGGTGTTACAATTGGAGAATGTTGTAGCCGTGATCCATCTATTTCTGGAAGGAATAAAAACTTTGTCTGTATTGGAAATATATTTGCACTGGGAACAAGTACCACACCGAAACGTACCCTTACGTAAATGTATTTATTCATTTGTTTCTTTATGTATTTTAATCTGGCTTATTCAACCACAGCTTGTTGCCGTAGATGTCTCTGAAAATCATTATGTTAAAACTGTGTCCTTTTTTGTCACTATCTCTGTATCTGTCTGTTTTTCCCCTTTTGTGTTTTTAAAGACTGCTTGTTTATTTATTTATTAAATTATGTATGTATTTATTAATTTGTTTCTTTATGTATTTTGGCTTATTCAGCCACAGTGAATAATTAATTTCCACTTTTTGGTTCATGCCTGGCTTAGGCAAGTTCATATAAAAGTACCTGAACCGGTGTAGTATTTTCTAAGTGCAGCTTTAACTAGGAAACAAGTCAGGAACTGAACAGCACTCTGGTCAAATGACATTCTAGATAGCCAGCAAATACAAAGCAAGGGAAAATATAAACAAATGCAGCTCTTTGTAATACATCATACAAAATAAGTAATTAAAAGCTTGGACTATGTGAGGTGTGTGATTAGAGAAACTCTTTTACAAATTTTGAATTTTGATTTGAAATGTGACATTGTTTACTCGCTTTTCCTTAGTTCTGTACTGGATCTGATTATATCATTCTTTAATCCAGCACCTTGCTGTGCATTTTCCTCTCAGATGCATTTACCTTTTTATATCCTGACTCTGCTTTGATATGGTCCTTCTTAGCACCATTTCTTAAAGTGTTAAAACCTCCAACTCAGTCTTTGCTAATTCATGTTTCATAGGTTCATAGGTTGGTACTAAGCTATCAACCCTAGGACCTAAACAAGCCTAGCCATAACAATTCCCTGGATATTTCTTCCCACGATATTTACTTCCCTGGACCCCTGTCTAGCAGGGCGACTGACGTGATCCCCGATGGGGTGAATTTCCTATCCCTATCCAATCGTCAAGGTTCCTTTTGAAGAGGGCCAAGGAAGCGCTCTGCTTGACATCTATGGGCAGTCTATACCAGAGTATGGGGAGTCTCTGGATCAGGAACCTATCCCTCCAGCATGTTTTGTTTATTGTGATGACAAGGTTTAGATCCCTGGAGAGGTTTATATTATTACATTGAAGTAGTAAAAGTCAAATGTTATAATATTGAACCCAAAACAGTGAACGCTGAAAATAGCGAAGCTGCAGAACATCAAATTTTTCCTAGGGAAAAAATTTGGTGGGCTGTTTCTGCCACTTCTTTATTTTCTCCACTGTGGTGCGAAGGTTACGGACAGGGTTAAGTTAAGTGTGCGAATGAACCAGGTTAAGGTGAGTGTGGGAATAGGATAGTTAGGGACCTTAGGTTTAGGGAGCGGGAAAGGTAAGTGTGCGATAGTTAGGGACCTTAGGGTTAGGGAGCGGATAAGGTGAGTGTGCGATAGTTAGTGACCTTAGGATTAGGGAGTGGGTAAGGTGACTGTGCGATAGTTAGGGACCTTAGGGTTAGGGATTGGGTAAGGTGAGTGTGCAATAGTTAGGGACCTTAGAGTTAGGGAGCAGGTAAGGTGAGTGTGAGATAGTTACGGACCTTAGGGATAGGGAGTGGGTTAGGTGAGTGTGCGATAGTTATGGACCTTAAGGTTAGGGTTTGAGTTGAGGTAAGTGGATAGATAGTAGTGTATGTACGGTTTACTGTAGGGTTAGAAGTAGGATTTTAAATGTATATGAGTGGATTACTTTTTTTTGGTGTACTTGTGTTGTGTGTGTGTTTCTCGGAACAGCACATTTTTTCCCTGGGGAAAAATTTGCTGTTCTGAGCTTTCGATTATATCACATTTCGACATTCCAAGTTCTACCTTATGGTGTTCAATATTTTGGGATTTCGATTATGTGATATACACCCCCTTGTAGCATGTGGCTTTGAAGGATTGGGATTTCTTTAAGTGGAGCATGTCCAACAGCTCAGGGTTTGACATGGCCTTGTATGTTAAGCAGAGATCACCTCTGAGTAGACGATATGCCACAGAGTATAGGTTGAGTTTTTTTAGATGGTCAGCATGGGGCATCTGCTTTAGGCCTGTCATTCTTTTAGTGAGGTATTTCTGTGGCCTTTCCAGCTGTTGCAGATGTCTTGTGAGGTACATGCCAAACGGGGCGTTGTACTCTATAATGGGTCTAATCAGGGATGAGTACAGTGGGAAAAATGACCTCCTTTTTTCTGAATGAGAAGGCCTTAGTGATGAGGTGCGCCACATAGAAGGATTTCCTGACAGTTGTGGTGATGTGGTTATCGAAGGTGAGACTACTGTCCACCTGTGTCCCTAAGTCTCTCATCACACTTTCTGTGTTTAGTGTACTGCCACCTATGTGGTAATTCATGGGTACATGTTTTTTTATCAAAGGGGATAACTATACATTTCTTGGCATTAAGCCTGAGCCCATGGCTCTGGCACCAAGCATCTGTTTCTGTAAGGCCCTTTTGTAGAATATCCACATCATTTGGGGATTCAGTAATGGCTTCCAGTTTGCAGTCATCTGCGAACTTTGTTAGCCAGAGTCCGTTAGTGTTGGCCTTTACTTCAGAAAAGTAGATGCCAAACAAGAGCAGTCCCAGGACTGAACCCTGAGGTACTCCTCTTGTCACTTGTCTGGAGCTGGATTTGGAGTTGGCTAGTTTTACAGTTTGGATTCTGTCAGTAAGCCAGTTGGCAACCCATCGAGTGACGTAGGGATTTATGCCCAGCTTAGTAAGTTTATCTATGATTCCAGAGTGAGGGATGGTGTCAAAGGCCCTGTCAAGGTCCAGATAGGGTATGTGGACTGCCTTACCCTTGTCCACAGCTCTGGAGACTGATTCGAAGACGTCAATCAGGTTCAGGAGACATGATTGGCCCTTCACAAACCCAAACTGGGTGGGGTCCAGTGTTTGAAGGTTGCCAATGTCTTTGTTTATAAGTTCCATGATAATGCATTCCATGCCCTTACAGATCAGGCTCATCAGACTGATGGAACAGTAGTTCCTGGGATCCAAGGTGGATCCCCCCTTGTGGAATGGGATAAATGTAGCTGTGCACCACTCAGTAAGCACAAAGCCTGAGGTGAGGCTATGATTAAACATGACACTTAGATGAGGTGCCAGTTAATTTTGTAGTTCATGTAGTACACAGCCTGGGATGTCATCTGGTCCCATGGATGCTGTATTCTTAGCTTTGGAGAGTGCAGTTTCTACTTGTGTGGCCGTGATTACCAGAATGTAGCAATCTTTTGGTATTGAGATGGGCCCTTTAGGGGGTGAGAGAGGGGTGAAGTTGGCACTAAATCGATCTGCCAGGATATTGGCAATATCCTTGGGATCAGTATATTTAATGCCATTCTGTTGTAGCTCAGAGCATATCTGAGCATTGCCATTTAGATTCCTGACATAACTGTCGAATGGCTTGTGGTTGTCTTTGGAATCTTTGGCAATTTTATTTTTGTAACTAGCTTTGGAGGATTTTATGAGGGATCTCAGCTTCTTACTGAGGCTGGTAAGGGAGTTTTTTGCATCCTGGGATTTTCCTCTTTTCTGCAACAGTTTCTTTCTTCTGTTGTATAGTTTGTTTATGGTAGGGAACCACCATTTTGGCTTCCTTTCTTTGGAGGAGAGCGTCTTGGATCTATTTGGGATGGCACGATTCATGCACGAGTGGATGTGCTCATACTGTGCCTTAGTGTAAGATTCAGCAGTCAAACTTTCAGCTCCCGTCTGCATGGGAATCATGAAGTTTGTCACTTCAGACTTGAGTAGCATGAAGTTGGCTTTGGAGAAGTTTTTACGGAGGTTTCCTTACTGGAGGGTGGGGGTGGGATGTGGATGTCAAGGGTGATTTGCTTATGGTCAGACCTGACCAATGAGGGGGTGATGACTGGTGTGGAGCATCTACCTCCCATGTTGGAAATGACCAAGTCTAGGATATTGGCGCCCTTGATGGGACAATGGATTAGTTCTTATTGTTTCCTTGATGTATAACCCACGAAAGATGCTGGTAGCTCTTGTGCTGATCAACTTGGTCTATGTCACTATCCCTCAAAAAAAAAAAAAAAAAAAAAAAAAAAACAGAAAGAAATAGTGAAATCATATGGCTAGGGCTTGTATCACATGAAAAATAATTGCTTTAATTTTACAAAGGATTGTTATCTAGAGTGGACCTATTTCATCCATTGCCAGAGAGTTATAGAAAAAGCAAGATTTATTTGTGTGTGTGTGTGTGTGTGTGTGTGTGTGTGTGTGTGTTACACATGACAGTAAGAATACGACATTTCTACGCATATGCACATATACATAACTATGAATCTCCATAGGCAGTAAACTACCTACAAGATACACTGCATAGGAGCAGCTGTATTAGGGAGATAGTGAATCATCAAAGGTGAAGTACAAGAAGCATTATTTGTTAACATAGTGGTTCAACAAGGAAAAAGACTGGTAATCAATGAAGGCAAATAAATAGGATGTCGAGCAAAAGATGGCTGAGGCTATTCTATGGAAGATGATTGAAACAGCAACAAGGTAAAATTTTTTCAGTAAACTCAATACTTTTTTCCTAAATTTGCTGCAAGTCTATAATTTCTGGCATAACACAGTTTTTTTTCCTCATAAATACGATATCACTGTCCAACACAAATTTGATTGCAGTAGTAAATATTTTTACTGTGCCACGTTTTTCATATATGCATTTTATATAGAAAAGACCGAGACATTTACATGAGAGGATTCTTTTATTTATTTATTTTATTTTACATTTGTTGACCGGGATAGTCCGACTGGATGCATGTCCATTTTCAGCGGAGGTCTAGGGAGAAAAGCTCCACTTAACAAAACAGAAAAGTAATACATATCAAATTTTACACACTGGATACAACCATATAAAAGCTGTCAATTTATACAATCATTCATTTGTAACATAACATAAGTAGATTTCTAAAAAACAGTTGAGAAATGGAACACTTATTATAGGGGTAGTGTTAGTCAGGGTTTGAGCAAGGGCAAAGCCAGTGTGATTTAAAGTATTTTTTGAGGCCTTTTTTGAATAGGGTTAGTGAGGATTCCTAGGTAAGGTCTGCAGGAAGTATGTTCCAAGTTTTACAAACAGAGTTGGCAAACAGGGCATCCCCAGCAGAGTTGTTAGATTTTTGGGTTAGGGCCATTAGTCTATTAGATGAGCATAATGGTATGAGGGAACTATGGGGGCTGATAATGTTTTTGAGTGTAGGGGTGTTTTCAGGTTGGTTGAAGACTTTATGTGCTACTATGAGCTGGTTGAACTGCAGTAGGGTAGGAAATTCTAGCCATCCTAGAAGATTTAGGTTGTGACAGTGGTGAGACCTATATGCCATGCCAGTAGCAAATCTAGCTATGTGGTTATAACAGCAGGATAGTTTGTTGAGATCAGTTTTGGTCAGGTTGGTGAATACGGGGGAGGCATAAAGAAGGATAGAGAGAAGATGGGAATGTGCAATAGAAGTCCTAGCAAGAGGGGTGAAGAAAGGTTTGATCTTGTACAGGGAGCCAATTGTTTTGTTAATGGACTTGATAGTATGGTTGACATGCATATCACATTTGAGGTTGTTGTCTAACTTTACTCCTAGGAGCTTAGTTTTATCTTCTGGGGAGATAATGGTGTCATTGTTTGATTTTATGGTGAAGAATGGAGGGGATGACCTACCGGGAGAAAAGTATCAGCTTGGTTTTATTAGGGTTCAGGATCAATCGGTGATTAGCTAGCCAATTTTCTATGGTGTTGAAGGTATTCTGGGTTAGTGACAGTAGGTTTGTCTGAGAGGAGGCTGAACATATTAAGGTAGAATCATTTGCATATTGGATGAAGGTTGCATTCGGGATGATGGTGTGAAGATCATTAATAAAAACTGAGAAGAGAAGGGGACCTAGTATAGAGTCCTGGGGGACTCCTAGGGTGATTGGCAGTCAGGTGTATAGCTTATCCTCACATAGGACAGCACGCTGTCTACCAAGTAGATAGGACTGAAACCATTGTAGAGAATGGTTGTCTAAGAAGATGGCTTTCAGGGTTTTGAGAAGTAGTTGATGGTTGACCATGTTGGAGGCCTTTGAAAGATCAAGAAAGAGCGATGAGGATAGTTTGTTGTTATAATGATTGAGATTAATGACATTAGAGAAATATTGGAGAGCTGAGGTGGTACTGTGGTGTGGCCTAAAGCTGTGCTGAAAGTCAGCCAGCAGCTTGTTTTGAATAAGATAGTGCATAAGTTGTTTATGGACAAATTTTTCCATGATTTTAGCTAGTGGTGACAGAATGGCTATAGGTCTAAAGTCTGATAGTTCTATGGAGCTACCCCCTTTATGGAGTGGTATTACATGGGATATGTTCCATATTGACAGGATGGTTTCCATATTGATGGGATGGTTCCCTTGGAAATGGAAATGAACATGGCTATGCCTTAAACTAATAATGTTAGCAATGCTAGTTGTAAACATTCACAAAAAGTATACATTTTTTGTGAACAGTTTTGTTGATAATGACAGGTTGGAGATTTGAACAATAAAATAGAAGCACTTGAAATTTATTGTTAGACTGACTTTACAATCAGGCAAAAGCCTTCACCTTAATACATGCTCTTGAAACCAAACAAATTAAAATGATATAATTAAATGATATACCTATGAAATCAAAGTGTATTTTATACAGTTTTTTTCATATAATGCTTTTGAACATGTTAGTATTTTTCATTATTGATTATTAGATTTTACATTTGAAATTTGAATGTATAGTACATGTCTTGTGATGGTATATGGCTTAATTAAGCATGGTTGATGACTGCTTCTTCAGTTAAGATGAATTTTTCTTTCAGTCAAAAGTGCATAACTGAAGCTTAAAAGCCTATTTTAGTTTATACTGCTGGCTGAGTTTTTTTACATGCACTGTCATCCAAAATGAGATTTTTATTTTACAGTTGCTGTATTTTGCTAGCTCTTTAAAACAGCTTGTAGAATGCTTCTGTTTGTCTTTGAAATGTCACTTTGCAGAACCATTGAATTTGAAGCCAACAACAGAAAGACAAGTACTAAAAAGAAAATTGTATTTACTTATTTATTTGTTAGTTAGGTAGTTATTACATTATAAAAGCTACTTTTTACCACCCCCGATAAACACCCATGTAACCTAAGTATTCTCATTGCAAGGTCTCATCACCTCATGAATATGACCTTTTCCTCAGTTTAACTGACTCCAGCATAATAAGTTTACAATGCTCCTACTTCCATTTTTAACAGCTCAATTATCAGACATTTCAGAGAGTGTTATTTGTAAGCTTAATCTAGTATTTTTAACAAACAAAACTTGGTTATGAAGAATCAGGAAGGAGCAGCAAGTAGAGAAAAAAGCTTATCAGCTGTAAATTGCAATGAATTTCATTACCTTAATACACCATCAGATATAAGAAGATTACCAGTGGTACTGAATATATGGAAATAATTTGTTATTATTGGTACATCTGTAACATCTTAAGTCTCTCCACCCTATACTAGCAGTTTTTATTTCACGCAGTTTGTATATATGCATAAAGGAACTTTGGAAAATTCCTGCTTCACCAATAAATTTGATCATGGTGAGGCATTTTAAAATTCATCAATAAAATTAGGAATGAGATTTCTACTTGTGTCAAATTTGTAGATTCATTAAAACACCTGTAGCTTAGGAATGAGATTTGTACTTGTGTCAAATTTGTAGATTAATTAAAACACCTGTAGTGACATTGTTTATGAAACCTCTTTGCAATGGGGTATTTCCCTTTGATTCCACAGAAAACTACAGATCAGTATGGTCTGTATCCTCTGTAAAGCCTAGCTATCCTCTCATCTTGGTAATTAGACCATGAATAAAAGTCATAGGTTGAACTTCTCATTGTTCTGAAAATCTCTTATGTCCCTTGTTCTGTTCTATTGATTAATATCAGAGACAACTATAACAGCTATTCCTGGTCTAAAAAGTATAATTTTCAATGCTTTGTTGGCATCCAGGATCTTTTAATTACAGGTCATAGTTCCAAAATTTAACTCAAGTATTCTTGTCAACACTTTTGTGTTTGTCTGATGAACAATATTCCATTACCTGCTTTAAACATAAAAAAAGCATTGTGACGGTTGTTTCTTTGTAAGTAGACTTTTGTTCTGGCCAAATGTTCATTGTTGCATGTTAAAGTATTCTCATTTTGGAAGAGTTTCAATTTACTTTGGTCATAATCAGCTGTAGAATAACTTGCCCTACTTCCAGTTGTTCCTAAACATTGTTCTTGCTGCTGTGTAAGGCATGTGATTCAGCATCTCTGAAGTATGCATTTTCTTGCCTTTTTCATACTACAGCTACTAAATGATAGCTCAACAGTCTCAGCATCATTGTTTGTAGTTTTGCTCGCATTTTGTACACTGCGTTATTGAATAGATTTAGCAACATTGTTCTTTCACAAGCACAACTTTCTCACATGTGTAGTGTTTAAACATTTCACATCCATATACTATGGCAAGCAGTTCTAATTTTGCTGTCTGTGTCTCCTTATGTGCTATGCTAGTGCTCTTTAAACTGAATCAGTATGATTTTGGCCGGCAACTACTTCAATGTGATAAGAGAAAGTAATCAGTTTTAACAAACTCCTTGTGGTCTAGATTATGTTTTATTTCTTTTATTTATTTATTTATGGGATTTTTTGCATGTGTATTCGTATTGGCCCAATTTTTTTTTTTTCTTTTATTTGTGATTTGATTGTCTTATCCCATCAAAATTCTTTGGTGCATGTGATTTGGTTGCTATGTTTTTAAGCATTTACTATAACTTTTCTTGCTCTGAACTTCAGTACACTTCCACGTCATGGTCCAGTAAATTACTTAATGGTAACTTTATCCAACAATTTCAAGGTAAGCATAGAATTATACTGCATTATTCATAGAAATATCATGGCAATTTGTCTGACAAGTTGAGGCAACTACACTATGGTTTTTAAATTCTCAGTGTCTGGCTTTGGCCTTTTTAACCTTGTTTAATTTCTACAAGTCTTTTGGTTTTCTAATGTCATGATGGGAATGGACCCCATTCCTAAGTCAAAGTAGGATTAAAGATTGTGAAATTATTATTGTTTCAATCTTTGATGCTATTCAAAAGTTCTCTTCCCGGCACCCGCAGTGTGCCCAGAATTGATTCCTTCCATAATCCATACTGAATTACATGTATTGATAGCATATCTAAATATGACTTTAGATTATTTTTATGAAACCCATTGCTCCTATTACTATTGGAACTGTCTGGGTATCCTTCTTCAACATGGCACTTGTTTCTGCCTGCAGATACTGGTATTTTATGATTTTGTGTCTCTTTCTACATAATTCACTGTGATCCCTGGGTATAGCAATTTCAGTGATCAATGCTACTTTTGTCTTCATTTCATGGGCTACTATATCTGCTTTTCTCACATCTATTTTTTGATCTGTGGGTAATGGGTGTTCCCATGTGAAATGAGCTTCATCACTCTCTATAACACTTTGTAACTCATGTTTCTAATGCTTTCAGATGCTTCAATATTGTATTGTTTGCACGATCCCCATTGCAACAGTCTTCCCACATTTTTATGCCTTTCAGTATACAGGTTCTCTGCCATTAGTGTATCACACCCAGCAACAAGATGCGCAACCATTTCAGTTCTGTTTTACAGAACTTGCATTTGTCTGTTACTCCCACATGTTCAGTGGACTTTTAAGCCAACATGTACTTAGTTCACTATACTGGGCTGCCAGTATTAACCTTTCATTTTTTGCTTAAATTTACCTATCCTCAACCATTCCTTGGTCAGGTTTTGGTTGACATGAGGTTGTTCTAGGAGTTTTCATTACTTTCAACTGTATTTGTGCCTTTTCCACATTTCTTACCTTCTCATCTGATACTATTGTTCATTTTTTGGGGTCATTCAGTTGCTGCTTGTTTTTTTCTACTTCTGGTTTGATTACCATTCCCATTTGACACTGATAAACTTCTGCTAAATTAAGAAGGGAAGTCATCTTGTTCACTTCATGTTTTAAAACTTTCACTATGTTTGGATTGGATAAGGTTAGCAGATATATATATGCAGTCCTACAATTGTAGACCTGTATGTGTAGTCAAGTATGAGGAGGCCAATGCCTCCTTCAAAGAAGGAATACATAATCTTGGTATGCACTGATTTTTGTTGATCATTTGATAAGCATGAAGCATTTTTCTTGTTTTACTGTCAGACCGATCCAATACCTTTGGGGCCAGTCAGTCAGCCCTAAACTATAAGTTAGAACAGGAAGAACAAAATAGTTTATAGTTTGGACTTTGCTCGTAGGTGTCAGGGTTGTTTTGAGAATTGATTTTAATCTTAAAGTATTCCTTAGTGACTTTTTTTGCATTTGTTCGTGTTTTGTTGTCAATCCTTCATCAACTTCCATAAGTTTTACATTCCCTCCTGTTGTAGTTCCTTTATGTCACATTCTTGTCCCAAACTGATATTTTTGGTGCTGCAGTTTTCCAGCTTTACATGTTGATTTTGCACATTTATCAAGACCAAATGACATTCTTATATCATCTGAGAAAGTGTTGACAACTTCTAGTTGTGCTTTCAGTTTCTCACCTGAAGAACTATACAGTTCTAAGTCATCCACAAAAAGAAGGTGGGATGTCTTTGCACTTTGTTGTTTTCTGGTAGCCAAACTGTAGCCATGACCTAATCTGTTAAGTAAGCTTAATGTGTTAATGGCAAGACAAAAGAACAGCGGTGACAAAGAGTCTCCATAGAATATTCCCCTTTGAATTTTTATCCATGGGCTAATAATTTCTCCTTTATCATGGTGTAGCTGAAAACAGATTTTCCACTATTTTGAGGTCACTGTAATGGCATTGATCAGTGTAGGGTGTATCCTGTACATTTGTAACCACTCCTTTATCCACAAATGAGGGATGCCATCAAATACTTTTTTTGTAATCTATCCAGGCATGCTTAAATTTGTCCCCTTTTTACAATTTTCCATTATGACCTTATTTGGCAACAAATGTCCCTTGTTCCATATGACTTTCCTTTGTTACCCTTCAGTTCTATTGCCATGATGAGTTTTCTTCTAAATAACTATAACCTCTGTTGGCATCAAGTTCCAGTATATAGTTTATACATTGTCGGAAGGTAAGTTATTGGTCTATTGCTTTTAGGATAGCTTGCAGGGTCACTCTTAGGAGGAGTACCATTTTTCCTGTTGTCACCCAGGTTCGTGTCTGTTCAGGTTGTAGATATAAGTAGTTCTTACTCCAGGCTAAATCTTTGTGTAAAAACGTTAATATATTTAGCCAGGTTTTACATATTATTTATTTATTTTATTTATTTATTTATTTGCAGTTTGATTACCGGGGAAGTCCACTGGGCTGAATTGACCCATTTTCAGTGGAGGCCCGGGGAGAAAAGCTCCAAGATGCATTATGCAATTTAGATACAACTGATAGTTAATATTAAAGATACTATTATGTAGAATAGTTACTTATAAATGCGTTCAATATCATGCATAGTTAACAAATTCATTAAGCTTGAAGGTAGGTAGATATATGTGTTAGTTGTGGAAACAGTTTACATACAAACCTTTTAAGAAAATATAAATAAGCTTTACATACACACATCAACAGTAGAATGCTATTTACAATATTTACAAGGTTGGGCTGTGTGAGGTTAGCTGTAGGAGTTGTTGAGACTTTAGAGAGAAGCTATAGAAATTGAACACAATCCAAAGGCAGAGCAGCACACCAGTTGAGACGGGAGCCCAC
The DNA here is from genome assembly GCF_019279795.1 of Protopterus annectens. Classification (NCBI taxonomy): domain Eukaryota; kingdom Metazoa; phylum Chordata; order Ceratodontiformes; family Protopteridae; genus Protopterus; species Protopterus annectens. The sequence continues at coordinate 1,851,446,608 of NC_056733.1, forward strand.
GTAATAAATATGTAATAAAATACTCCAATCACCATATACGTAGTCCCCTGATGGCAATAAAACGCGAACAAAAATTCAATGTAGTAAAATCCAATGTAGTAAAATCCAAGCTGTGAAACACGACATACACTTCTGGAAACTCAATAAAACTTTATTTCCGAAACAGAGTGAGCGCTTTCGCCAATGGGCTTCTTCAGACTCTTCATACAAACATAAAAATCTAACTTCTTTAAAAAGCCCACCATGGGTTTTCATTGGTTCAAAACTCATTACTGCTACAAGAATTTAAAGTGATATATACATCACATACCATACTATTTTACACTTTAAAAAATACAAGCTCTTTCAAGAAAGATAAAACCTAATCTAGAAATACTAACATATAATAAAAACTTATGACAAAATATCCAGGATGTACCAGATACATATTGAAAACAGACTTTAACTGCTTCTTAAATAAGGGCAATCCACCTTCAACAACATCAGCTCAAACTTTCATGTTGTTGGCAAAATAAATAACTTAGTAGGGTCAAAACCTAAAACATAACTTGCACTATGTCAGTAAATATCATATGTGACCCCAAACATTTTAAAAAAGAAAACAGTAAATATGCTCTGTATAACATCTTAATATATACATAACTACAAAATGCAAGTGATCACCCCGTTCACTAAAGAACGCTTCATGTAACCTATTAGCTAAACACTGCTGGATATAGTTAGGGACTAATAGAACCTAACCATACCTAACCAGATAAAATTATAATTATAGCAACCTCTAAAGACTATACAAAGAATGAATTTTAACAAAATTAATACCCAAGCTATAACGCTACAAATAATATCCATAAAAGTCATGAATACTAAAGATTATACTTAGAGGGGGATTGCATTATCTGTTGCACAGCAACATCAAATAATCATGACAGTAGGTATCAACTTATTAGTCCAATTCAATGGGGTAAAATCATAAAGAATACTGTTCGGAGGTACATGGTTGGGTCAGGGAATGTTGGTCCTAATAGATCTTCCCTGTACTCACTCCTTTCATCACGACTGAACTATGGGATGGAATATCCAGTCGTGACCAGCATGATTATTTTATTCTACGTAACCTCCTACTTTTTAGGAAAGGCTTAATTTGTACCTTGTCATTAAGACCGGGAGGTGTATCTGATCTCCATCTAATAATCCACCTAGTCTCACTTTCCAGTGTTCTATTAATCAGGTCTCCTCCTCTAAAACCTTGTGTGAGAATTTGGATAACACAAAATTTAAAAGTGTGTTGTGTGCCTGCCACCTTGCTGTGTCTAGCTAATGCATTGACATCTGAACCTACTCTAATCTGGTAGTTATGTTCTCTAATACGTTCTTTGAGAGTGCAATTGGTCTTCCCTATGTAATAGGCAGTACATAAGTTACATGTGGCGACATAAACCACATTCTTACTTTCACAGTTAGTATTAGTGTTAAAGTTGAAAGTACGTCCTGTTGTGGGATGTGTAAAGGTAGTGTTCTTATTGATAAAAGGACATTGATTACATCTACCACAAGGTATAGTGTTCCTGTTAAGCCTCACTATCATTAAAAGTGGTATGTCTCGGCCTACATAGTATACTCTTCAGATTAGGGTGGTTTTGAATGTTATACGTGGTGCAGGACCTACAACCTCACTAACCTCCCTATCAGATCTTAAAATGTCCCAGTGCTTATACATAACTTTTTTCACTTCCAAGCTCATCCTACTGAAGGCTAAATTAGCCCTTACCTCAGTCCGAGGTGATCTATCGATGTTAGGTTGTTCCACATGCTCCATAAAATATGGTCTTGCACTACTGGACCTCAGAGAATCCACTGCATAAATGGTCTCAATAATTTCTTTTTCACAGTAACCCCTCTCTAAGAACCTATCCTTCATCTCCTGTATTCCATTTTCATAACATGCTTGATTTGGGTTGAGTCTGGACACTCTCATAAACTGTCCTTTTAGAACGTTATTAAAAACATGGCGGGGGTGCATACTTTGCCTATGAAGTAGATTATTTCTATGGCACCCCTTCCTGTGTATGGACGTATTCAACATACCATTAGACATTCTACATATCTCAACATCCAGAAAAGAAATATTCATACTAGAGAAGTTCATAGTGAATTTCAAAAACTCCGTGGTTGTGTCAAGATATGTTACAAAGCTTCTAAGAGACTTCTCATCACCCAACCACAAAAAGAAAAGATCATCTACAAAACGGCAATACATGCCTGCATACTCATTAAATTGGGGGCTGTCATAGAGATATTTATCCTCCCACCTGGCCATAACTAGGTTGGCGTAGCTATTGGCACAAGACGTGCCCATAGCTACGCCATCCCTCTGTAAATAAATATCTTCATTAAATACAAAGATGTTGTAAGTTAAAATGGTTTCAAGTAACAGTGTAATCAAGTCTATCTTCTTATCAGAGAACTGTGAATGTGCTTTTAAATAGTCTGTGATAAATTTAATACCTGTATCATTGGGGATTACCGTGAAAAGACTGACAACATCTAGGGTCACTAAAAAGAAGTGTCGATCATCGTTCAAATGTTGTGTATGAGAATACAGATCCAATAAAAATTGCTTGCTGTCCTTTAGTATTCTCTTGTTCTCATTAACTAAAGGTCTAAGTATATTCTCTAAATAAATAGAGAGAGGTTCAGTGACCCACCCTTGACCTGCCACAATAGGTCTCATGGGTGGGTCAATGTTGTTTTTATGGACCTTCGGTAGTCCCTGAATGATGGGTATAGTCGGATCCTTAACTTTGAAAAAGTCATATAGTTCTTGCGTTATATGAAAGGACATAACAAGATCATCCAAGGTGTGATATACACTAAACACCTTGTCAACCAGCATATCATGGTTTATTTTAAGGTAGGATTGTGTGTCATTTAACATTTGTTTCATTTTATCATCATAATAAGTTGTATCCATAATGACCACAGGCCCACCTTTATCAGCTGGTCTAATTACAATCGACCTGTCACCTCTTAGAGTTTTCAAAGCTTGCCTCTGGTTGTAATTTAAATTCTGTCCATGTCTGATTGGCTTCTTATCTTGAAAGCACCTATAGATATCATTCTCTAAAACATTGCCAAATACTTCAACTGTAGGGTGGAGTTGTGGAACATATACACTATTAGCACGAAACTTATTAACACCCTTCTGGTCATTGTGCTGTCCATAGTCCAATCTTAATTGTATATTCCTGATAAACAATTTGGTGTCTATGATAGTGTCTACCAAATCACTGTCCTTGGTGGGAATGAAACCAAGCCCTTTATTTAAAACTTGTTCCTCATATTTATTCAAGGTTCTTACAGATAAATTAATAACTAATGGTTTGGTCTCCCCCACATTTTCTTCAACGTGGGACCTTGTTGTTCTTCTATGGACCCTTTCCTCTTCTGCCTCCCCCTGCTGGCCGAACGTCTCTTCTCCAAAAAATGATTCTGGGCTATTGGGAGGGGTGCAGGCATTTTATTCATGGTTAGAGCTGTACTATTCACTTTAGGTATAACTACCGCTACTCCTGATAATAGGTTGCTATTGTGCACATCAGTAGTACACCCCACCAAACCTCCTCCTAGTTCAAGGTTCGCTGATTCACCATCGACTGGTGTAATAACTAAACCCTCTCCTACCCTAACATTGTTGGCCTGTTCTACATTCTGTATAATAATTCCTGCGTTCATATTCGTACTGCTATCATGTTCAAAACCATTAATTTCATTTCTTACTGATGTTACATTAACTACTTGTGTCTCATTGTTTATGGCTGACTCCGCAGTATTAGTAGTAGATAAAACAGTATGCATTTCTTCATGACCATGATTTCTTACGGTTCTAGTAGTGGTGCCCTGCGGTTCAGTTGAACCATTACCACCCTGTTGATACAAATTCCTATCTCTAGGCCAAGTGAAAACGTGATTATTTTTAAAATCACGTATATCCCTAGTAATTTTAATCTTTTTCTGGTCAAACAATCGTTTTTCCATAAGCAACACATCTTCCAGTACTCTTTCAAGTCTCGCAACATAAACATTTTCAACGTATTTGAGTTTAAAGTCACTAAACAATTTGTTAACCAACAGTCTCAATCTGTTCTCTTCAGGTAGATGATAGTCGATCAATAGCTTCATATAGTTGAAGCTAAGCTCTAAATTGAGCTGCTGCCAACGATACAAAAGGTCCGGGAATTGACTACCGGATGTGGGCATCTTCAAAATGCGAAGCCCACGCGGTATAATACGTTTCAATAAACATGCTTCAAAGTACTGTCTTTGAACTTGTAACCTTTTTAGTTTAGTGAAAGCAGTTTCTAATTCTTGCAAGTCCCTGGTTACATTTAAATTACTTACATCGGCATGAGTGTCAGTGTTTCCGTCGACATTTGGTTCAAAGTCCAATAGCAAGTTAACCTCGCCAGTCACACAAACTTGAAATCGTTCCATGAATCTGTTTGTTCGTTCCATCACAGGTGGAACGTACGGTAGCTCAATATTTGAATTATTCTTGTTCGCCATCCTCCCCAGTTGCTGCGCTGACAAATAAAAATAAAATATGAACACAATCCAAAGGCAGAGCAGCACACCAGTTGAGACGGGAGCCCACGTAATAAATATGTAATAAAATACTCCAATCACCATATACGTAGTCCCCTGATGGCAATAAAACGCGAACAAAAATTCAATGTAGTAAAATCCAATGTAGTAAAATCCAAGCTGTGAAACACGACATACACTTCTGGAAACTCAATAAAACTTTATTTCCGAAACAGAGTGAGCACTTTCACCAATGGGCTTCTTCAGACTCTTCATACAAACATAAAAATCTAACTTCTTTAAAAAGCCCACCATGGGTTTTCATTGGTTCAAAACTCATTACTGCTACAAGAATTTAAAGTGATATATACATCACATACCATACTATTTTACACTTTAAAAAATACAAGCTCTTTAAAGAAAGATAAAACCTAATCTAGAAATACTAACATATAATAAAAACTTATGACAAAATATCCAGGATGTACCAGATACATATTGAAAACAGACTTTAACTGCTTCTTAAATAAGGGCAATCCACCTTCAACAACATCAGCTCAAACTTTCATGTTGTTGGCAAAATAAATAACTTAGTAGGGTCAAAACCTAAAACATAACTTGCACTATGTCAGTAAATATCATATGTGACCCCAAACATTTTAAAAAAGAAAACAGTAAATATGCTCTGTATAACATCTTAATATATACATAACTACAAAATGCAGGTGATCACCCCGTTCACTAAAGAACGCTTCATGTAACCTATTAGCTAAACACTGCTGGATATAGTTAGGGACTAATAGAACCTAACCATACCTAACCAGATAAAATTATAATTATAGCAACCTCTAAAGACTATACAAAGAATGAATTTTAACAAAATTAATACCCAAGCTATAACGCTACAAATAATATCCATAAAAGTCATGAATACTAAAGATTATACTTAGAGGGGGATTGCATTATCTGTTGCGCAGCAACATCAAATAATCATGACAGTAGGTATCAACTTATTAGTCCAATTCAATGGGGTAAAATCATAAAGAATACTGTTCGGAGGTACATGGTTGGGTCAGGGAATGTTGGTCCTAATAGATCTTCCCTGTACTCACTCCTTTCATCACGACTGAACTATGGGATGGAATATCCAGTCGTGACCAGCATGATTATTTTATTCTACGTAACCTCCTACTTTTTAGGAAAGGCTTAATTTGTACCTTGTCATTAAGACCGGAGGTGTATCTGATCTCCATCTAATAATCCACCTAGTCTCACTTTCCAGTGTTCTATTAATCAGGTCTCCTCCTCTAAAACCTTGTGTGAGAATTTGGATAACACAAAATTTAAAAGTGTGTTGTGTGCCTGCCACCTTGCTGTGTCTAGCTAATGCATTGACATCTGAACCTACTCTAATCTGGTAGTTATGTTCTCTAATACGTTCTTTGAGAGTGCGATTGGTCTTCCCTATGTAATAGGCAGTACATAAGTTACATGTGGCGACATAAACCACATTCTTACTTTCACAGTTAGTATTAGTGTTAAAGTTGAAAGTACGTCCTGTTGTGGGATGTGTAAAGGTAGTGTTCTTATTGATAAAAGGACATTGATTACATCTACCACAAGGTATAGTGTTCCTGTTCGCCTCACTATCATTAAAAGTAGTATGTCTCGGCCTACATAGTATACTCTTCAGATTAGGGTGGTTTTTGAATGTTATACGTGGTGCAGGACCTACAACCTCACTAACCTCCCTATCAGATCTTAAAATGTCCCAGTGCTTATACATAACTTTTTTCACTTCCAAGCTCATCCTACTGAAGGCTAAATTAGCCCTTACCTCAGTCCGAGGTGATCTATCGATGTTAGGTTGTTCCACATGCTCCATAAAATATGGTCTTGCACTACTGGACCTCAGAGAATCCACTGCATAAATGGTCTCAATAATTTCTTTTTCACAGTAACCCCTCTCTAAGAACCTATCCTTCATCTCCTGTATTCCATTTTCATAACATGCTTGATTTGGGTTGAGTCTGGACACTCTCATAAACTGTCCTTTTAGAACGTTATTAAAAACATGGCGGGGGTGCATACTTTGCCTATGAAGTAGATTATTTCTATGGCACCCCTTCCTGTGTATGGACGTATTCAACATACCATTAGACATTCTACATATCTCAACATCCAGAAAAGAAATATTCATACTAGAGAAGTTCATAGTGAATTTCAAAAACTCAGTGGTTGTGTCAAGATATGTTACAAAGCTTCTAAGAGACTTCTCATCACCCAACCACAAAAAGAAAAGATCATCTACAAAACGGCAATACATGCCTGCATACTCATTAAATTGTGGGCTGTCATAGAGATATTTATCCTCCCACCTGGCCATAACTAAAGTGTAAAATAGTATGGTATGTGATGTATATATCACTTTAAATTCTTGTAGCAGTAATGAGTTTTGAACCAATGAAAACCCATGGTGGGCTTTTTAAAGAAGTTAGATTTTTATGTTTGTATGAAGAGTCTGAAGAAGCCCATTGGCGAAAGCGCTCACTCTGTTTCGGAAATAAAGTTTTATTGAGTTTCCAGAAGTGTATGTCGTGTTTCAGAGCTTGGATTTTACTACATTGGATTTTACTACATTGAATTTTTGTTCGCGTTTTATTGCCATCAGGGGACTACGTATATGGTGATTGGAGTATTTTATTACATATTTATTACGTGGGCTCCCGTCTCAACTGGTGTGCTGCTCTGCCTTTGGATTGTGTTCATATTTTATTTTTATTTGTCAGCGCAGCAACTGGGGAGGATGGCGAACGAGAATAATTCAAATATTGAGCTACCGTACGTTCCACCTGTGATGGAACGAACAAACAGATTCATGGAACGATTTCAAGTTTGTGTGACTGGCGAGGTTAACTTGCTATTGGACTTTGAACCAAATGTCGACGGAAACACTGACACTCATGCCGATGTAAGTAATTTAAATGTAACCAGGGACTTGCAAGAATTAGAAACTGCTTTCACTAAACTAAAAAGGTTACAAGTTCAAAGACAGTACTTTGAAGCATGTTTATTGAAACGTATTATACCGCGTGGGCTTCACATTTTGAAGATGCCCACATCCGGTAGTCAATTCCCGGACCTTTTGTATCGTTGGCAGCAGCTCAATTTAGAGCTTAGCTTCAACTATATGAAGCTATTGATCGACTATCATCTACCTGAAGAGAATAGATTGAGACTGTTGGTTAACAAATTGTTTAGTGACTTTAAACTCAAATACGTTGAAAATGTTTATGATGCGAGACTTGAAAGAGTACTGGAAGATGTGTTGCTTATGGAAAAACGATTGTTTGACCAGAAAAAGATTAAAATTACTAGGGATATACGTGATTTTAAAAATAATCACGTTTTCACTTGGCCTAGAGATAGGAATTTGTATCAACAGGGTGGTAATGGTTCAACTGAACCGCAGGGCACCACTACTAGAACCGTAAGAAATCATGGTCATGAAGAAATGCATACTGTTTTATCTACTACTAATACTGCGGAGTCAGCCATAAACAATGAGACACAAGTAGTTAATGTAACATCAGTAAGAAATGAAATTAATGGTTTTGAACATGATAGCAGTACGAATATGAACGCAGGAATTGTTATACAGAATGTAGAACAGGCCAACAATGTTAGGGTAGGAGAGGGTTTAGTTATTACACCAGTCGATGGTGAATCAGCGAACCTTGAACTAGGAGGAGGTTTGGTGGGGTGTACTACTGATGTGCACAATAGCAACCTATTATCAGGAGTAGCGGTAGTTAGACCTAAAGCGAATAGTACAGCTCTAACCATGAATAAAATGCCTGCACCCCTCCCAATAGCCCAGAATCATTTTTTGGAGAAGAGACGTTCGGCCAGCAGGGGGAGGCAGAAGAGGAAAGGGTCCATAGAAGAACAACAAGGTCCCACGTTGAAGAAAATGTGGGGGAGACCAAACCATTAATTATTAATTTATCTGTAAGAACCTTGAATAAATATGAGGAACAAGTTTTAAATAAAGGGCTTGGTTTCATTCCCACCAAGGACAGTGATTTGGTAGACACTATCATAGACACCAAATTGTTTATCAGGAATATACAATTAAGATTGGACTATGGACAGCACAATGACCAGATGGGTGTTAATAAGTTTCGTGCTAATAGTGTATATGTTCCACAACTCCACCCTACAGTTGAAGTATTTGGCAATGTTTTAGAGAATGATATCTATAGGTGCTTTCAAGATAAGAAGCCAATCAGACATGGACAGAATTTAAATTACAACCAGAGGCAAGCTTTGAAAACTCTAAGAGGTGACAGGTCGATTGTAATTAGACCAGCTGATAAAGGTGGGCCTGTGGTCATTATGGATACAACTTATTATGATGATAAAATGAAACAAATGTTAAATGACACACAATCCTACCTTAAAATAAACCATGATATGCTGGTTGACAAGGTGTTTAGTGTATATCACACCTTGGATGATCTTGTTATGTCCTTTCATATAACGCAAGAACTATATGACTTTTTCAAAGTTAAGGATCTGACTATACCGGTCATTCAGGGACTACCGAAGGTCCATAAAAACAACATTGACCCACCCATGAGACCTATTGTGGCAGGTCAAGGGTGGGTCACTGAACCTCTCTCTATTTATTTAGAGAATAAACTTAGACCTTTAGTTAATGAGAACAAGAGAATACTAAAGGACAGCAAGCAATTTTTATTGGATCTGTATTCTCATACACAACATTTGAACGATGATCGACACTTCTTTTTAATGACCCTAGATGTTGTCAGTCTTTTCACGGTAATCCCCAATGATACAGGTATTAAATTTATCACAGACTATTTAAAAGCACATTCACAGTTCTCTGATAAGAAGATAGACTTGATTACACTGTTACTTGAAACCATTTTAACTAACAACGTCTTTGTATTTAATGAAGATATTTATTTACAGAGGGATGGCGTAGCTATGGGCACGTCTTGTGCCAATAGCTACGCCAACCTAGTTATGGCCAGGTGGGAGGATAAATATCTCTATGACAGCCCCCAATTTAATGAGTATGCAGGCATGTATTGCCGTTTTGTAGATGATCTTTTCTTTTTGTGGTTGGGTGATGAGAAGTCTCTTAGAAGCTTTGTAACATATCTTGACACAACCACGGAGTTTTTGAAATTCACTATGAACTTCTCTAGTATGAATATTTCTTTTCTGGATGTTGAGATATGTAGAATGTCTAATGGTATGTTGAATACGTCCATACACAGGAAGGTGCCATAGAAATAATCTACTTCATAGGCAAAGTATGCACCCCCGCCATGTTTTTAATAACGTTCTAAAAGGACAGTTTATGAGAGTGTCCAGACTCAACCCAAATCAAGCATGTTATGAAAATGGAATACAGGAGATGAAGGATATGTTCTTAGAGAGGGGTTACTGTGAAAAAGAAATTATTGAGACCATTTATGCAGTGGATTCTCTGAGGTCCAGTAGTGCAAGACCATATTTTATGGAGCATGTGGAACAACCTAACATCGATAGATCACCTCGGACTGAGGTAAGGGCTAATTTAGCCTTCAGTAGGATGAGCTTGGAAGTGAAAAAAGTTATGTATAAGCACTGGGACATTTTAAGATCTGATAGGGAGGTTAGTGAGGTTGTAGGTCCTGCACCACGTATAACATTCAAAAACCACCCTAATCTGAAGAGTATACTATGTAGGCCGAGACATACCACTTTTAATGATAGTGAGGCGAACAGGAACACTATACCTTGTGGTAGATGTAATCAATGTCCTTTTATCAATAAGAACACTACCTTTACACATCCCACAACAGGACGTACTTTCAACTTTAACACTAATACTAACTGTGAAAGTAAGAATGTGGTTTATGTCGCCACATGTAACTTATGTACTGCCTATTACATAGGGAAGACCAATTGCACTCTCAAAGAACGTATTAGAGAACATAACTACCAGATTAGAGTAGGTTCAGATGTCAATGCATTAGCTAGACACAGCAAGGTGGCAGGCACACAACACACTTTTAAATTTTGTGTTATCCAAATTCTCACACAAGGTTTTAGAGGAGGAGACCTGATTAATAGAACACTGGAAAGTGAGACTAGGTGGATTATTAGATGGAGATCAGATACACCTCCCGGTCTTAATGACAAGGTACAAATTAAGCCTTTCCTAAAAAGTAGGAGGTTACGAGAATAAAATAATCATGCTGGTCACGACTGGATATTCCATCCCATAGTTCAGTCGTGATGAAAGGAGTGAGTACAGGGAAGATCTATTAGGACCAACATTCCCTGACCCAACTATGTACCTCCGAACAGTATTCTTTATGATTTTACCCCATTGAATTGGACTAATAAGTTGATACCTACTGTCATGATTATTTGATGTTGCTGCGCAACAGATAATGCAATCCCCCTCTAAGTATAATCTTTAGTATTCATGACTTTTATGGATATTATTTGTAGCGTTATAGCTTGGGTATTAATTTTGTTAAAATTCATTCTTTGTATAGTCTTTAGAGGTTGCTATAATTATAATTTTATCTGGTTAGGTATGGTTAGGTTCTATTAGTCCCTAACTATATCCAGCAGTGTTTAGCTAATAGGTTAAATGAAGCGTTCTTTAGTGAACGGGGTGATCACCTGCATTTTGTAGTTATGTATATATTAAGATGTTATACAGAGCATATTTACTGTTTTCTTTTTTAAAATGTTTGGGGTCACATATGATATTTACTGACATAGTGCAAGTTATGTTTTAGGTTTTGACCCTACTAAGTTATTTATTTTGCCAACAACATGAAAGTTTGAGCTGATGTTGTTGAAGGTGGATTGCCCTTATTTAAGAAGCAGTTAAAGTCTGTTTTCAATATGTATCTGGTACATCCTGGATATTTTGTCATAAGTTTTTATTATATGTTAGTATTTCTAGATTAGGTTTTATCTTTCTTGAAAGAGCTTGTATTTCTAAAATGTAAAACAGTATGATTTGTGATGCACATATCACTTTAAATTCTTTTAGCAGTAATGAGTTTTGTAACCAATGAAAACCCATGGTGGGCTTTTTAAAGAAGTTAGATTTTTATGTTTGTATGAAGAGTCTGAAGAAGCCCATTGGCGAAAGCGCTCACTCTGTTTCGGAAATAAAGTTTTATTGAGTTTCCAGAAGTGTATGTCGTGTTTCACAGCTTGGATTTTACTACATTGGATTTTACTACATTGAATTTTTGTTCGCGTTTTATTGCCATCAGGGGACTACGTATATGGTGATTGGAGTATTTTAAGCTATAGAAATTGTTGAGAGCTTAGATAGGCTCATAGAAAGATAACTTTGAGAGTTGTAGAGCATGGGAACCAGAGATAAAGAACCCCCTTTGATTAGGTTGGGTGAAGGCAGGTACATTTCCATTTAGTAGACAGGTGTTTAAACAGTTGGGTTTTGAAGTTTTCTGAGTTTGGTACTACATCTTAATTTTTTGAATAGCTTCTATGTGAAAATTGTGGGCTTCTTGCCTAATAATAATAATACATATTTTATTTCTTATCCTCAATAATCCACTCTATTTACTTTGTGGATATTTTTGTCCCGTCAGTTTTTTTTTATTTTTGTGGACTACTATTTCCTTATACAACAGGGGGTCAGTCCCCCCCCCCCCCCGAGCCAGGCCTAAACCCATTGTAGGAATGTTTCTGTGTCTTGAGGATTCTTTTCTAAGCCATTTTTTCCAGCCCTGGCACCAGTGAATATACCAGGATTGGGCACTCTTTTATCCCAGGACCTTTGCACTCAACTGTCTTTTTTATTGTTTTACCTACTTCTGTCAGTGATATATGCTATATAAAATACAGTCAGTATCAGTGTCGTCTTGGTGAGATTTTGTAAAAACAGGGTTCACTTTATGAAAGTACTCACCAAGAGATAAATTCATTTCCATCAATACTATTTCCCTTTGCTTGCTGATTTTATCATCTGTCCATTTGGACCCTGAATTTAACATTAAGAATTGGCTGATGTACAGAATAATAGATTGAAGGTATAACAGACAACATTTTTTTTTATCAGTTGTACATAACAAACAATGATCTCTTTATAAAAAATATGTCTGACTTCACTAAAGTAACCATGCTTTTAACACATTTTTCAATGCTCTATTTGTTTCAAAGTGACATCTATTTTTTTCCCTGCTTTTTAAGGTCTCTCCTGAGGAAGCCTCTGCAGAGCCTGATTCCCCAGTGGAAGACTTAACCTTCGGGGACACTGTTAACTTGAAGAGAGACCGCGTCAAGTGGGAATGATCAGACATGTCTGAGGCACAAAAAAGATTTTATGATCTCATACAGATGGAATCTCCAAACCCTTCACCAGTTCCACCTGTTCAACCTGCCTTTCTGGATGCATTTGCTGTGGCATCCATTAACCATAATTCTCAACCACCTACACTTCATAGAGCAGAAAGATTATTCAGGTTCCCTGACTCAAACAAATGTTTGTTCAAGTGTCCTCTGACAGACCCTGCCACTATCGCTGTTTCCACAGATAGGGCATCCAAACTCCTTCCTACCACCACTGTCCTCTCTGTAGATAAGGACAACAAGGCTGTGGAGAGGTGGGGAAAGAAGATTTACACTTTTGCCACCCTGGTTTTAGGGCAACAAATTACCAGTCTCACATGGCAAAATAATCTCTTGCTCTGCTGGACAAAGCCTCCAAGAAGTTGAATGACATCCCTGACTGTGCTGCCAAAGCATCTCTGACTTCCTTGCTGGGCCTGATTTTTCGAGTGAACAAGCACTCCCTTAGGTGTGGGTATGATGCAGCTGAGGCCGCAGCTAGGTCAGCTGCATCAGCATCCATGTTAAGAAGATATTCCTGGCTGCACCTACAGCCCCTCCCTAATGATGTCAGAGTCAAGCTCCTGGATGCTCCTCTGGACCACTCAGCCCTCTTTGGTGCCAAAGTGGCTGACTTCTTTAAGTCTCTGCAGCAAAAAGGGTAGGAACTACAGGATCTCAAGCATCTCTTAGTCTCTCCTATCCCTAGTTTCCAGAGAAACTACCCGGCTAAGACACAATTTATAAGAAAGACCTCCAGGCTTTCAGCCCCTGCTAGGTCTAGAACACCATCTAGAAAACAGCCTGCCCAGACTAGGACTCCTCAGCCCGCTAGCCAGAGGCCCCCCTTTCCTGACAGGGCAGGCAGTGTCTGACTGCCTGCCACAACTCCTTCCAACCCCCCTCTCTTCCACTGTCCACCTGCCTCTCTCACTGTCTCCCTACATGGTCCCTCGTGACATCAGACAATTGGGATTTGTTTATCATCAAAGAGGGTTACTTTATGACTTGGATCACCCTTCCTCCAAATCTGGCCATGTCACAACTGTTTGCATGCCAACTGCCCTTTCTCCATCAGGTCTTAAACAACCTGCTGCTTCAAGGCACCATAGAATCACCCCCCCTTCTCAATGGAAAGGGTTCTACTCCAGAATATTTCTGGTCTCCAGGAAGGAAGAACCATGGAGGCCTATCTTAGACCTCTCCCACCTCAACCTCTTCTTAAAGGTCCCCTCCTTCAGGATGCTCACCTTACCCACTCTCTTCCCCCTCATTCTCCCTCAGGCTTTCATGGCAACCCCGGACATAAAGGAGGCCAGGTCTATATTAGAATGACGAAACCTCACTTACGTGAATCCCAAAAGGCTGACACATAAACAGCAAACCACATGAACACCGAACGTCCTTAAGTGCAAAATTCAAAATACAGTGTCGCCATAGTTGTCTACACCATGTTTAATGAGGTAAAACATCAGTAGGAGATTCCCTTATCTGGTATAGCTTCCTAACGTAAATGTGCAATAGTTACTGAACTTAGGGTTAGGGTGCGAGTTAAGGTAAGTGCATATATAGTAATACATTCATATTTATTTTTTTTTTGTGTAGGCAGTACATAGTGGGTGATGGAGTTGGCCAACTATGGCAATTCGATATTTTGAATTTCGCGCTTAAGGACATTCAGTGTTCTTGCGGTTCACTGTGTATGTGTCGGCCTTTCGGGATGATTTACGTAAGTGAGGTTTCGGCATTCTAATATACACCCAGGAGGCCTACCTCCACATTCCCATAAAGTCTACCTTCAGGAAATATATCAGATTCCTAGCAGGCTCTTCTCACTTTCAGTTCTGTGCCTTGCCTTTTGGGCTCTCCACTGCTCCAAGGGTATTCACAAAATGCCTGGCTCTAATGACTGCCTACTGCAGGACCAAGGGAATATTTCTGTACATAGACGATCTCCTAATCCAAGCAGCAGACAGACAAACCCTCATTCGTCACATGAAAGACATCCTGCTCCTGCTCCTGCTGCAGTCTCTAGGGTTCCTGATAAATTTCCCAAAGTCCCAGCTTCATCCTGCACAGGACATTGTCTTCCTGGGATGCAGAATCAGGACAGACATCATGATGGCCTCCCTTCCAGGGAAAAAGAGGTATCTGTTACCCACCACCTTCTCTCTGCCCTTCATTCATCAGAACTGACTGTGAGACAATTCCTGAGACTACTGGGGTACATGGCAGCCACTATCCCCATGTTACCCTTTCAAGGTTACACATGAGGAAATTTCAATGGTACCTTCATCCAGTGTGGACCCAGCACTCCCATTCTCTTGAGTCCAGGGTCCCAACTGCCTCCGCTGTCTTCACCAAGAATTGAAATGGTGGCTAGCTCAGGTAGCCCAGAACCTGGGAGTACCCCTACAAATGCCTCCCCCCTCCCAGACCATGCACATAGATGCCTCGGATCTGGGCTGGGGGGCAACTTTGGGTCCAAGGATAGTGCAAGGTCTGCTGACAGACAGACACAAACAAGAGCACATAAACATCAGGGAAATGAAAGCAATCCTTCTCTAGCTGCAAGCCTTCCAACCTTACCTCCAGCAGGGCCTCCTAAAGATCTTCACAGACAACACCATGGTTACGTAGTACCACAACAAGTAAGGAGGGACCAAGTCCTACCTCCTATGCAGATAAGCTGCACAGGTATGGGAGCTGGCTACCTCTCAGGCAATCACCCTCCAGGCATCCTATATACCGTCAATGCACAACTCACTGATTCACTAAGCAGAACCAAATCAGACAGCGACAAATGGATGCTGTCAAGAGATGTGTTTCCAAATGTGGTCTACAGGTGGAGTATTCCACAGATCAACCTGTTTACCTCCTCCACAACCAGGCAACTCCAGAGCTATTGATCCAGTACACATGACATGAAAGCTTTACAAACAAACGCCTTCTCAATTTCATGGAAGGGGAGATTCCTAGGTTCATAGGTTAATAGGTTCATACTAGGCTATCTGCCCTAGGGCATTTATAAGCCTAGCCAGAGTGTGTTTGGCTTTCGCCACCCATTTTAAATTAATTTTGCTATGCCTTTTTTTGAGGTTAGTATACTGTGCCTCTGTCTAACAGTGACACAGAAGTGATAGCCGGGGTAAACCTACGATCTCCCATCCACTCATCAAGATTCCTCTTGAAGAGAGTCAATATGGGACTCTGCCTAACCTGGACTGGGATTTTATTCCAGAGTGAAGGGAGCCTCTGGGTTATGAATCTGTCCCTCCAGCATGTCCTATTTATTTCAGTGCTGAGGTTCAAGTCTCTCGAGCGTAGCTCGATGGGATTTGGATTTTCTGAGGTGCACCATGTCCATTAATTCCGGGTTGGACATGGCTTTATACGTCAGGCACAGATCGCCTCTGAGCAGGCGGTATGCCACTGAGAAGAGCTGGAGTTTCTTTAACCGGGCAGCATATGGCATCTGTTTGAGCCCTTTGATCCTCTTGGTGAGGTACTTTTGGGGTCTTTCCAGTTGCTGCAGGTGTCTGGTAAGGTACATCCCAAAAGGGGCATTGTACTCAATTATGGGCCTGATGAGGGATGAGTAAAGATTCACGATGACCTCCCCTGATCTAGATGTGAATCCCTTCATGATTAGGTGGGCTATATAAAATGTTTTTCTAACCACTTTGGCCACGTGGTTGTCAAATGAGAGATTGCTATCAACGTGGGTCCCCAGGTCCCTAATGACTTCTTCTGTACTTAATGGATTACCACCTATGTGGTAATTTGTGGGCACTTTGTTTTTGCCAAAGGGATGACTATACACTTTCTGGCATTTAGTTTGAGGCCATGGCTCTGGCACCAGTTGTCTGTTTCTATGAGGCCCTTTTGGAGGATGCTTGTGTCGGCTGGAGAGTTGATTATGGTGCCCAGTTTGCAGTCATTTGCGAACTTGGTCAGCCACAGTCCTTCCGTGTTGGCCTGTACCGCCGAGAAATATATACCGAACAAGAGAGGTCCCAGGACTGAGCCTTGTGGGATGCCACTTGTAACTGGTTTGGAGTCTGACATGGCTCCAGCAATTCTAACCATGTGGGTTCTGTCCTTGAGCCAGTTTGCAACCCATCTAGTGACATAGGGGTTTATATTTAAGCTGGTGAGCTTATCTATAATGCCAGTGGGGTATTGTATCGAAGGCTTTGCAAGGTCCAGGTAGGCTGTGTGAACCACCTTCCCTCGTCAATGGCCTTGGTGACTGTTTCAAAGAAATCGACCAGGTTTAAGAGGCAGGATCTGCCCTTAACAAAGCCAAACTGGGTAGGATCCAGTGTCTGTAGGTCCCCAATATCTTTATTTATGAGGTCCATGATGATCCTTTCCATAGCTTTGCAAACCAAGCTAGTCAGGCTTATGGGGCGATAGTTTCCAGGATCCGTTGAGGCACCACCTTTGTGGAGAGGGACCACTGTTGCTGTACGCCACTCTTTGGGTACATATCCTGTAGTAAGGCTAAAATTGAACAGTAGTTTTATGTTTGGGTTTAGCTCTTCTTGGAGTTCATGTAGACGCAGCCGGGACACCATCTGGTCCCATTGATGCTGTGTTTTTGCTTTGGAGAGGGCGGCTCTTACCTGAGCATCTGAGATGTCAGGGGGGAAGCACTCTGTTGGGATAGATATTTGCCCTTTTTGTGGGGAGAGGGGGAGAAGTTTGCACTGAACCTGTCAGCTAGGATGTTGGCAATGTCTGTGGGCTCGGTGTATTTTTTGTCATTTTGGACTAATTCTGAGCTTATCTGGGAATTCCCACCCAGGTTCCTAACATAACTAAAGAAAGCCTTGTGATTATCCTTAGTGTCCTGTGCAATTTTTCTCTCGAAGCTGGCCTTAGATGATTTTATGAGTGCCCGTAGTTTTTTGCTAATACTGATCAGAGATGCCTTCCCTTTTTGGGATTTTGCTCTATCATGTAGTAGCTTCCTCCTTCTATTGTATAGTTTGTTTATGGCTGGGGTCCACCAGACAGGACGCCTGCCTTTGGAGGACTGGGTCTTGGTTTTATTTGGGATTGCATGATCCATGCATTCCTGAAGGTGTTCATAGAATGCGTTTATAAAGGATTCTGCGGTCTGGGCCGTATTTTCCACAGGCCCAGGGGCTTTGAAGGATTTCGCCTCCGTTTTGAGGAGTGTGAAATTTGCTTTAGAGAAGTTTTTCACTGTGGTTTTCTGGGCAGGGGGTGGGGTCGGGATGTGAATATCCAGTGAGATTAGTTTATGGTCTGATCTTACCAGTGAGGGATACACTTCTGGTCTGGAGCATAGTGTCCCCATGTTGGTGATGATCAGGTCCAGTATGTTTTCCCCTCTTGTGGGAGTGGTAACAAGTTGTTCCATAGCATTCCCCCCTTCCCATTAATTCAGCAGGTCCTACTGAAAATTCAGCAAGACTCACCAAAAATCTTGCTAGTGACTTCCTACTGGCCAAGACAGTACTGGTTCCCTCTACTTCTTCATCTGCCCAAGGGCAATCACCACAAGTTACCCCCCTCAGTGCACCTAATCACACAGCACAAGGGGACACAGATACACCCACAGTGGCAGTCTCTGCACTTCTCCCTGTGGCGGATAGAATTATGATTCCCTTCAGCCACCTGTACAATGAGGACATGTTTTCAGTCCTGCAGGAGGCCAGGAAACCCAACACAAGAAAATCATATCTCACCAAATAGAAAAGGTTTTTTATCTGGTGTCATAAAAGATGAATGGATCTGCTGGACAGCAATATTCCTCTTATTCTGTCTTACCTGTGTGCAGTCAGGTTTGTCTTACTCCTCTTTAAAAGCACACCTGTCTGCAATATTACCTTGCCTGCCTAAAGACCCTCCACTTGCATTCAGACTCCCAGCCAAACTTTTCCTCAAGGGTGTTCTGCACCTAAGACCTCCCAGGAAACTATCCCCTACTCTCTAGGATCTTAATTATGTTTTAGAAAAGCTCACTGTGGCACCATTTGAACCAGCTGACAAGGCCCCCTTGAAGTTTTGCACATGGAAAACTGTACTGCTTGTAGATTTGACATCAGCCGGAAGGGTCTGCAGAGCTTCAAGCCCTTATGGCTACACCACCTTTTCTGGTTTTCCATATGGACAGGGTCACCCTTAGGACAAACCCTTCCTTCACTCCCAAGGTTGTCAATGACCTTACCTTGAATTAGGGTATCCACCTGCCTACCTTCTTCCCTAACCCACAGGGAGATAGTGAGAGTCCTTCATTCCCTAGATGTTCACAGACAACTCAGGTTTTATTTGCATAAAACCAGACCATTTCGCAAATCAGATTAACTGTCTGTCTCCTTTCACCCCAGGGCCCTGGGAAAGGCGGTGGCCAAACAGACAATTTCATCCTGGATTTCCAGGGCTATTCCTTTTTGCTACTCACATCATGGGAAGACCTTGACAAGCAATGTAAGGGCACATTCCACTGGAGCTATGGCCTCTTCTGGAGCTTTTTTAAGGGCCTAGACTCTGTCTCCATTCTGGAGGCAACTACTTGGTTCTCTGTGCACACATTCACCAGACACTACAAACTGGGCCATATCTCCAAGGCCACTGCAGAGTTTGCCAGGGCTATCCTGCATGTATTCCTGGAATCCTCTACCAGGCCACTTCCGAGCCAATAGTGAGCTTTTATACTCACCCACTAGGAGAATACTGCAACACTGGAATAGAAGGACATAAGAAAGTTGTGTAAAATCTTACCATAACCATAGATGTCTTTCTCTTCCATGTTGCAGTATTCCTTCCCTCCCTCCTGGGCCCATCTCATTTGCTCACTCAAAAAAAAAAAAAATTGTATCTGCTTTAACTGTATTTGTGTTTCTTTCTACTTTATTTTGCTTTTGCGTCATCTTAAAAGTACTCAGTTGTATTTATTACTGCTTGGTGTAACTCATTCTAAGCCTTTTAGTTTAAGCACTTGGGCTTCAGACCTGTTGTTTTACATTAAGAAGGTTTGTGGTCTGCACTGTAGTGGCAGAACAGGTAGCTTACATCCTTCTAATTTGGGAACTGCTGATTGAGGGCTCAGTGTCTGTTATTCTAAAAGTGTATTAATTCCGGTTTAAGCACTTGGGCTTCAGGCCAGTTATTTTACATTAAGAGGGTTCGTGGTCTGCACTCTTGTGGGAGGAGAGGCTGGACTCTGCCCTTCTGAGCTGGGAATTTCTGGTTAAAGGCTTATAGTGCCTGCATATTTAAACTGCTTCTTACTGAAATTGGTACACCTTGTTTGCTGTAGCATAGACTAGATCCAGGCCTGCTGAATCTAGCTTTGTTTGTATAACTTGAGCACTAATCCAGGCATTCTTTAAAGTATTCAATTGTATTTATTACTGCTTGGTAGTAACTTGATTAAAGTGTAGCTATCATTCTAAGTCTTTTGAATTAAGCACTTGGGCTTCAGACCAGTTGTTTTACATTAGGAAGGTTTGTGGCCTGCACTGTGGTAGCAGGACAGGTAGCTTACATCCTTCTAAGTTGGGAACTGCTCATTGAGGGCTCAGTGTCTGCCATTCTAAAAGTGTATTAGTTCTGGTTTAAGCACTTGGGCTTCAGGCCAGTTATTTTACATTAAGACGGTTCGTGGTCTGCACTCTTGAGGGAGGAGAGGCTGGACTCTGTCCTTCTGAGTTGGGAATTTCTGGTTAAAGGTTTATAGTGCCTGTATATTTGAACTGTTTCTTATTGAAAATGGCACACCTTGTTTGCTGTAGCATAGACTAGATCCAGGCCTGCTGAATCTAGCTTTGTTTGTATGCTTGTTGTTTGTTTGCTTGTTATTTCCCTGAAATGCTAATTCCACCTAAAACGTGGCTTTTCAGCGCTTCTGTGGATCCCAAGTGATATCTGCATTGCTTACTGTAGTTATTTCCTTGTTTCACTTGAAAGAAAGTTACTGTTTGTCGTTTTTGCATTTAAGTTACCTGTAACACATTGCACTTAAGTTACCTGGCACTTGCACACTAAAGCAATTATATAAGTCAGCACTAAAAAATTAAAAGCACTACACCCTCACAAACTCCCCTTGAGTACCTTGTTCCCCATTGGCCCTTTTCTTTCAATTATAAAGGAATTCCCAATACTATTCTAGCATGTCCAAAGGTCAGTTGTCAATCTCCTCTCCGGTCCAGCTGGTGAATCTGGGAATCTTGAGGCAATGTTACAACTGCCTCATGTACACAGACAACCCTCTACTCCTCCCAACAAATTCCAACACATGTGAGAGATGCAACCATATAGCCAAACTGGAGCCTAAGCTCTCTCAACTCAGTATTGGCGTAACCAGTCAGGAGGAGAAGGAAACCACACTAACTACAATTCCAGTCTCACATAGACCTACCACGACAGAAAACCAAACACATAAACACACAAAAACATACTTGGAGGCTCTAAATAAAAATCTGCCTAAGCAGCAGAGACCTCCAAAGCAGATACCCAAGCAACCGCTTCCCCAAAACAAAACATGCGCAACACATAGCTCACAAAGCCAGTGTGCCGAACAGTCACAGCCCTTAAGGCTAAACAACACACCTGATACACTTGTAATAGGTGACTCTATCGTTAGGCACACTGACGTCCCGCTCACCCAGCTGAACAAGGAGAAGGTCATGGTGAGCTGCCTGTCAGGTGCTAGGATCCACCAAATAACACAAGCACTCAGGTCACTCCAAGGCAAGTACAAATATGACTCAGTCATTGTCCATGCTGGTGTGAATGACATGAGACGTACCTCCCTGGACTACATGAAAAGAGACATAGAGGAGCTCTCTGAGCATGTAGCCCAGGCCGGTATGACCCTGACCTTGAGTAGCATCTTACCTTCACCAAGAATGATGCCACAATATGAAGACAAGATGATCAATTTCAACAATTGGCTTAAGTATTGGTGTCATTCAAAGGGGATCCAATGCCTGTCAGCCTGGGATGACATGCTCGACAAGCCACGATGCTTCGCTAAAGACGGCTTGCACCTGTCACCCCTGGGCTTTCGGATACTGGCAAAGGCTCTTGCTACCCCCATAGTGCCTTTTTTAGGCAAGGCTCAAAAGACAAACCCACCTCCATAGGTATCACAAGGGATAAGAAACTAAGAGTAATGCTACTCAACGCCAGAAGTCTAAACCTCAAGATGCACACACTCGAAACTCTCCTTAGCATGGAGAACTTTGATATCTGTGCAGTAACAGAAACCTGGTTCAAGGCTCCCAAGAGCACCCCAGCACTACCAGGTTATACCTCATGCCATGCTTTTCGGCCCCAAAACTTGGACCGAACCACAAAAGGAGGGGGAGTATCAATATTCGTCAAAGATACCCACACCTCCAGGTTGGTGGCACAGCACAAAGCATCAGAGACTATCCATGTGCAACTAACAGTGGGTAAAACCGCCTTCCAGTTTATAGCCTGCTACAGACCACCTTCCCAAACCCAGGAACCCCACTCGGCCTTCCTGAGAACACTGGAAAATATGAAGGGCTCTCCAAACACCATTATATTGGGTGACTTCAATTACCCAAACATAGACTGGAACATAGACTGGGAGCATTACTCTAGCTCTAACACCCTAGCCCAAAGGTTCCTAGAATTTATAAACTCAAATGCTATGGAACAACTTGTTACCACTCCCACAAGAGGGGAAAACATACTGGACCTGATCATCACCAATATGGGGACTCTATGCTCCAAACCAGAAGTGCATCCCTCACTGGTAAGATCAGACCATAAACTAATCTCACTGGATGTTCACATCCTGACCCCACCCCCTGCCCAGAAAACCACAGTTAAAAACTTCTCTAAAGCAAATTTCACACTCCTCAAAACCGAGGTGGAATCCTTCAAAGCTCCCGGGACTGTGGAAGATAGAGCCCAGACCGCAGAATCCTTTATAAACGCATTCTATGAACACCTTCAGGAAGGCATGGATCATGCAATCCCAAATAAAACCAAGACCCAATCCTCCAAAGGGAGACATCCTGTCTGGTGAACCCCAGCCATAAACAAACTATACAATAGAAGGAGGAAGCTACTACATGATAGAGCAAAATCCCAAACAGGGAAGGCATCTCTGATCCGTATTAGCAAAAAACTATGGGCACTCATAAAATCGTCTAAGGCCAGCTTTGAGAGAAAAATTGCACAGTACACTAAAGATAATCACAAGGCTTTCTTTAGTTATGTTAGGAACCTGGGTGGGAATTCCCAGATATGCTCAGAATTAGTCCAAAATGACAATAAATACACCGAACCCACAGACATTGCCAACATCCTAGCTGACAGGTTCAACGCAAACTCCCCCCCCCCCTCCCTACCAAAAGGGCAAATATATATCCCAGCAGAGTGCTGCCCCCCTGACATCTCAGATGCTCAGGTAAGAGCCGCCCTCTCCAATGCAAAGAACACAGCATCAATGGGACCAGACGGTGTCCCGGGCTGTGTCCTACATGAACTCCAAGAAGAGCTAAACCCAAACATAAAACTACTGTTCAATCTCAGCCTTACTATAGGATATGTACCTAAAGAGTGGCGTACAACAACGGTGGTCCCTCTCTGCAAAGGTGGTGCCTAAATGGATCCTGGAAACTATCGCCCCATAAGCCTGACTAGCTTGGTCTGCAAAGCTATGGAAAGGATCATCATGGATCTCATAAATAAAGATATTGCGGACCTACAGACACTGGATCCTACCCAGTTCGGCTTTGTTAAGGGCAGATCCTGCCTCTTAAACCTGGTCGATTTCTTTGAAACAGTCACCAAGGCCATTGGCGAGGGGAAGGTGGTCCACACAGCCTACCTCGACCTCGCAAAAGCCTTCGATACAATACCCCACTCGGGCATTATAGATAAGCACACCAGCTTAAATATAAACCCCTATGTCACTAGATGGGTTGCAAACTGGCTCAAGGACAGAACCCACATGGTTAGAATTGCTGGAGCCATGTCAGACTCCAAACCAGTTACAAGTGGCGTCCCACAGGGCTCAGTCCTGGGACCTCTCTTGTTCGGTATATACTTCTCGGAGGTACAGGCCAACACGGAAGGACTGTGGCTGACCAAGTTCGCAGATGACTGCAAACTGGGCACCATAATCGACTCTCCAGCTGACACAAGCATCCTCCAAAAGGGCCTCATAGAAACAGACAACTGGTGCCAGAGCCATGGCCTCAAGCTAAATGCCAAAAAGTGTATAGTCATCCCCTTTGGCAAAACAAAGTGCCCACAAATTACCACATAGGTGGTAATCCATTAAGTACAGAAGAAGTAATTAGGGACCTGGGGACCCAAGTTGATAGCAATCTCTCATTTGACAACCACGTGGCCAAAGTGGTTAGAAAAACATTTTATATAGCCCACCTAATCATGAAGGGATTCACATCTAGATCAGGGAGGTCATCGTGCCTCTTTACTCATCCTCATCAGGCCCATAATTGAGTACAATGCCCCTTTTGGGATGTACCTTACCAGACACCTGCAGCAACTGCAAAGACCCCAAAAGTACCTCACCAAGAGGATCAAAGGGCTCAAACAGATGCCATATGCTGCCCGGTTAAAGAAACTCCAGCTCTACTCAGTGGCATACCGCCTGCTCAGAGGCGATCTATGTCTGACGTATAAAGCCATGTCCAACCCAGAATTAATGGACATGCTGCACCTCAGAAAATCCAAATCCCATCGAGCTAAGTGCTCAAGAGACTTGAACCTCAGCACTGAAATAAATAGGACATGCTGGAATGACAGATTCATAACCCAGAGGCTCCCTTCACTCTGGAATAAAATTCCAGTCCAGGTTAGGCAGAGTCCCTCATTGACTCTCTTCAAGAGGAATCTTGATGAGTGGATGGGAGATCATAGGTTTACCCCGGGTATCACTTCTGTGTCACTGTTAGACAGAGGCACAGTATACTAACCTCGAAAAAGGGCATAGCAAAATTAATTTAAAATGGGTGGCGAAAACCAAACACACTCTGGCTAGGCTTATAAATGCCCTAGGGCAGATAACCTAGTATGAACCTATGAACCTATGAACCTCCCCCCTCATACGCTTGCAGGTGCTCTCCTCGTCTCCTGGACAGGCTATGGACTGGCTCCGTCTGGGGCTTCTAACTATGTTCTGAGGGCTGGAGTGTGCAGACTTCACCTTTATGGCCCACGTTCCTGGCTCCACATCAGATGTCCGACGCATCTAGAGGGATTGAAAACCTTTGGAAACCTGGTCAGACAACCTGAGCGGAAGAAGGGTAAACCCACTAGTAGAATACTTCACCGTGGAAGAAAAGGACATCTATGGTTATAGTAAGATTTAATGGAGTCACTAGACAATCTTGACGTACTGAAATGTCGAATTTCAGTACGTCGAGACCGAATAGTGAAAAGTGCAGTTACGTGAAACTGCACTATGCCGAATGCAGAAGTGTCGAATCATTAAATGTAGAATCGGCTATCGTGGTGTCACATTCATGATGTGTGGTGCGGTTTGTGGATTTATCTGGGGTTTCAGATAAGTGGTGTGTGTGTGTGTGTGTGTGTGTGGGTATTGGGTAAGAATTTTAGTCTGTGGTTGTGTTTTTTGTGTGTTTGTATGTTTAGTGCAACCTCAGAGTTAGAATATATAAGTGGGGGGGGGGGGGTGAAGGCATGTTTGCCTCCCTGCTTATAGGTAGGTTAGGTGTGTTTGTGTGTGTTGTTATGCTTGTTTTAGTGTAGTTCGGTAGGTGTATGTGTGTGTGCTTATGTCCTGGTTTGTGTGTGTGTGTGTGTGTGTGTGTGTGTGTGTGTGTGTGTGTGTGTGTGTGTGTGTGTGTGAATGGTTGCGATTGTGCTATTCGTGATTTTGGGTTTTCGGGTAAGTGGGTTTTCCGCAATTCAGTCTCGAAATTCTGAAATTCGACATTTCAGTATTTCGAGATTGTAAAGTGAATCCGATTTTACACAACTTTCCTTTGTCCGTATTCAAAAAACAATACATGCCCTCAGATAACCCATTTTCGTGTCTCTGCACTAATAGTTACCCTCTTAATTGATTAGTAGTTTTATATATACTTACTAGGCTATTCATCTGTAAGGATCTTTAGAAATCTAGCCATATATTCCCACAAGTCTTTAGCTCTTGTATTTTAAGTATGAATAGCTCTGACAGGACAACACATTTACATACTGCTTCTACCCATAGAGGGCGATGACTCATTTTAACAGTAAATATTTTTCCTTAATTTCAGACATTTATTAAACAATTCATCTGTTGTAGGTTTTACAGATGGTTTATATGAGGTTTTGTTTTATCATGCTTATTGTCACACCTGCTGCATTAATGTTTCTCTTTTTCCTGTTCTTGCCGTAGACTTCATGATGTATTCATTTATTGGATTATTAATTGGCATTCTGCTGCCTAAGTTCAGACCCACTCCCTGATAACAATTTCTCTCTTAAAGGGGCTGAGAAGAAAATGTCACTATACTGGTCAGAATTGTCTTTTTGTTTAATATTTGGGAAAACTGAACTTATATGGGGATAAAGATCCTTAAGTGGAGGAAGGGTATACATTGTTGACTCATGTTAACCACACACACACACACACACACACACACACACACACACACATACGCACACACACATTCTAGTGTGAATAAGTATTATGTGCCTTCTTTCCTACTCCAGACTGTTGAAACTAAGCAGCATATATGTAGTTATGGTATCACACTCCAGTGTCCACTATGGTTCATCTGGCAACTTCAAATACCCATTACCTTCAGCTGAAGAAGGGCAACTGGTGATGGCTAATAAATCCTATTTCCCCTCAACTGGCCCTTCAGTATTTGAGTCATTAGTCTATCTCTTACCTCATAACTGTCCACAATTTTCTGGAATGAACCAATTTTTTTCTCAGATTTTCTGAAAGTTCCTTGTAAAGTATGGTTTTCTGGAAAAAGAACTGCAGATTGAAGTCACTAAATGACATACATTTCAGTTTCACATTTCATATCCTTCAGAAAATACATGATGATACAATACCTTTTATTCTAGCAAATTCTTACATTTCTAAGAGCAGTCTTTAAAATCTGTCCCTGATTTTGGGCATTTGCCCCCCCCCCACATTATTTTAGGTTTTATCCAGATTTCTTGTGCTAATAGATTGGGAAATATGATCTCTCTCCAGGTTGCCAGCAACAAAGTCAGACAACCTGCCACTGCATCAGTATGCTAGCAGTGATTCATTTTACCCTATGTTTGCTCATGTCAATCATCTCCATCTAACAAGCCAGCTTATAATCTTCAACTGTTCTGTGTGCTTATTTAATTGTGTTTTAATTGTGTTTAAGTAATTTTATGTACTCTAAAGTCAGCAGTATCTTTTCTGAAAAGTCTAATAATCAGTGATAGCAAACAAATCCCTAAGTTCAGTCTTTTGCTAAATTCTTTAATTCAGCAACATAAGGATAAACAGATTATATGAGATCACATGCCCTGTTGCAGGACAAATAGTGAGTAAATTGCAAATCTTTTCATTGCTCACAGTAACTCTGAAACTTCTGTCCCATCACCAGACTATTCTGGCTTTCTCCCAAAGTAAACTATTTATAGACTTTCATAGCCTTTCCCCTTGTGATATACATAGATTTAGTACATTTCACCTGTTCAGGCTTCTCAGACATTCTGATCCCAACAAAGAGCAAAATGAATTTCCTGAATCATAGTTTCCATTTTTTAGAGAGTTTGGCTGCAGTTGAACCATTTCTCATCTGAAAGAAACACTTACTTCTTTTTGATTTCTTCAGATACTGTTTAAGATCGGTTCTACTGTGAGACAAAGACGATGCAAGTTATTATTTCTTTCAGTGTGTTTTCAGGCTGCTCCACAATACAAGAAATCAAACAAGATGATTCTCTTCTATAACCACTACATTAGGCTAAGGTACTGATTTCTTAAAGGTATACTTTATAGAGATGACTTGCTTCTCTCTGCAAGTTCACCGTTCGCTGTTACGCATCATGTTTCTTTTTCTAATTATACCTTACATTTTTACTAATAAAGTCACTGCTGCATCTTGTACTCCTTTTAAATGTTTACTCTGGTTAGAAAGCAAAGTCTATATTTTTTCCTATATTTCAGTAAATGTGCATTGTTCAGCATGTGTTTGGGAACAAACCAGTTTGGGCCATATTTTTTGTATTCTAAAATACGATGTATATTTACATAAAGTCTACTGTTATTGGCAGTTCAGTGTATAATCCGATGTGTTGTTAGACGTATCTTTACTTCTATATCTGAATCTAGACCACTCAGTAAGAGGAAAATGTGATTTTTTTTAAAAATTCTTTTCTCCCATTCTTTGAATTTGTGCAGTTGCAGTGGTAGTATATTTAGAGACTAGAGGTCTGTGGGGTGTATCCCCTCTACTGAAACAGTTCTAAGTTGTATTTATTTTGTCATATATCAAATATCAGTATTTTATGTCCGAATCATTTTGTATTTTTACATATTGTGCTATTTTGAGTCTTGCTTTCCTGAGATATAATGATTCATTATAGATTCATACTATTGTCAGTACCATTAGAAGATGCGCCATTTTTCTCCAGTTACCAATACCAAAACACCGTCTATAAATTTTAAAATTGTCTGGAATGCTGCATTTAAAAACTCAACAAGGCATTTACTAAGTTTTATCTGCTAGATTTATATAGTCTGCATTTAATAAATTTTGTCAGTTAACTGAAGTGTGCCTTTTGTATATCTATGGTTAGCAGGAACAGGAGACAGTTCAGTCCATATTGTCTCTCTCAATAATTTTTTTTAACTTTATCCATATGTAAAAGGTAGTCATGTTTCTGCAAAGTAACTACTACTTCCCTCTAGATAGTACAATAATTACGTAAGTGTCACACCTCCACCAGAGTGACAGATGAGTTAGGTCTCTGTGAGCCAGAACATTAAGTCTGAGATGCTTATAGAGTCTTAATGAAATAGTGGGCACAATTTAAAAAAAAAAACTTTTCTTGGTGCAAATAACTTACTCTGGTGAAAGCTTGCTTTATAGATAGGCCTTATACTGGAGTGAGTTACTTACAATGAGAGTTAGTCTTGGAATTTGGCACTATGTACACTGTGTATTTATTGCTGTCTATGTAGTTACTGGAAAGGAATGAAGCCTGAGTTGCTACTAAATCAGCAGATCCATTGTTGCCCTTGTGTCCTACATATTACATACTTACAGCTCTGCAAGGTTAGATTTATACAGATTTACTAGTCAAGCTGTCCACTTGACCATTGAGGACCCTAAGCCAATTCCCCACTTACCCCAGATTACTGTCTGGGTAAGTGACTTACTCAGAGCCACACATAAGACAAATGCAGCCTAAGGAAATCAAGCATGAACTACATACATGCATGCACACAAATATTTAAAGAATGAGCATTCATGCCCTTCTAACCTGCCAATATACTAAAACAGGTGTTCCCAAAATAAGCATCCAGGCTGTTCTTAAAAGTGTCAAAAGTATTGCTTGCTTTAATGCAATCTGGTAATCTGTTCCATGCATCAGCTGCTCTCTCATAGGATCACTTATTACACTTTGTCTTCCTACAGAATCTTTTACATGGGTTGTCTGATGATTCTCTAGTACTTTTTGATAACCCAAAACATTCCCAGAGGTAGTTGTCTCTAAAAGCCCTATATACTTCACAATGTATTGTCTTAAATATCTATATGAGATACTGTACAAGTTCAGATAATTTAGGCTTTCTTAATAACTTAAATGTTTCACATCCATGGATGTCCTTGGTGTATTTCTGCTAATTTTTTTCAAGCTTCTGCATGCTTGTTTTCTTATAAGGTTTCCATATTGTTATTCCATTCTCAAGGGTCTAATGTAACTAACAAACAATGACTTCCTCATTTCTGATTATCTAGTCTTTATATTTTGTTTTCTACAGCATATAGTTCCATAACTCTCATGAACGAACTGGTTGATATGATTAGAAAAACTAAAAGCCATATACCCAGGTCCTTAAGTGAATCCACAGTTTCAAACACTGTGTACTGTATTAAACGATCACCTTTCAATTCATGTCTCCAAAATCTCATATGCTTAGACTTTGATGTATTTATCAGGGTATTATTTTCCTGTACCTAAACGGTTAATTTAGTCAAGTTCTTTTGCAGATTTGCCCTGTCTGTAACACATGTAATCAGTTTACCCAGTTTGCAAACAAGTTATAGAACACCTCAGATGAAAAAGATAGATCTCAGATATACAATCTAAACAAGTATGGGCCTAGGACAGAGCCCTGTAGGACACACTGACGGTAGCTAAGAATTTTACCTGTCCAATTGCTGTATGATATTTGCCATGTCCTATTGTAAGCCACACAGTGGTCCATCTTATCAAAAGTACATTGATACCTAGTTGTTCTAATTTATAAACCATACTAAACTATGCATATGAAGAAAAAAATTAAATGTACACATACAGAGGCACAAACTCCTCTCTGCCCACCAATATTAACCTGAGGCCTACCTGATCTCTTGAGTAACTAGTTGTCATCTTGGATGTAATACTTGCAGCAACAAGTTCATGCCTAAAGCTGATATCCCCATGCCACAGCTGCAGTACAAAGCTAGATTAACTATTAACTCACTTCCTTTCCAACCATCCTTTGTCCTTAACCTTTACCGTTTCTCACCTGCAACACTGCAACAACTCTTACATCCCCTTAACTTAGAGCTCCACTGTTTGCCCACATCTCTGCAGCCACCACACTCCACCCAAATTCAACAGGCATCTCTGGACAAATTAGTTTGTTTAGTCAGTATCTAGAGAAAACACATAAGCACTTTGTAATATGAGGATTTTATTTAATTATTTAAACTGGTACAATAATTATTTGTTAATTGAATGTTCATGATGTTAATGATGTATATAAGGGTTTGATGGGAGAAATTTTTAGATCTGATGAAGTTCTACAGTGAAGGAAAAACAAGGTGACAAAGTTAAGTGTTTTATTACCTGTGTGTTTTTTGGAGTGTTTTTTGACTTGAGCTGGACCTATTTGCAACTGGGAAGAATAAAATATATACACGTGGAGTTATAGTGACTGGTTTCCTATGTGCTTACATATATTTTACTTTTTATTGGAGCTGTTGCTCTCATGGGCACTGATTCCTGTTACGTGTTTTTGGTTGGTTCTGCTACTTGAAGTCATGGAAACTAGTGAAAACAACCAACACGAAATAATAGCTTCCAGTGATAACGTTTCTGAACTCAGAAATGCTGTGGGTGAGCTTTCTCAGCTCAACTATTGAATAGTAGCGTTTCGCTATTACTGACTCAAAGTAAGCCAGGCTCATTGTCTGGTAACAAGGAAGGAATGGCTTTGACTGAAAAGTTTGAAGGCATGCCGTAAGATGGTTTGTGTGCTACCAGAGACTCAGGGGAGGCAAGTAATGGTGTGCATGAAAGGATTCATCACCCACGGGACTACCACAGATTTTTAGGTCCACTCCGATGGAGAAAACTGTGGAATCTATTGAGAACTATTTGAAACAAGGAGCTAATCCAAAGGATAAAAGGAATATTGGCCGTCGCCAATATAAAGATGACTTTTAACAGGAATGAAAACGAGAGTGTTAATGGCTGTAACACAGAAGTCAAATGGCAGCAATGGTTAAATAATTATGAGTTTAATGTCAGTAGAGAATTAAATGTTATCAAAGATGAAAATAACACATATAATCACAATGTGAATGTTACGTATAATTATATGTTAAGATATAAAATGCTGGATTTAGATAACAAATATTTGAAAAAATGTATGCATATGGAAATTGTGCCTAAAGGCTTAAGGGTATAGAAATACCCGAATAACATTAAAGAAGGGTCTGATGGTCATAAAGAATTATTAAAAAATTTTGATTTGTGTGGCTTTTCAATTATGAAGATTATAATAAAGGAAAATGAGAAGGAAATGGAAGGGCTTTTTATGAAAATTTAAGAAATTAATAATAAAATTGTAAATGATTTATTTACAGTGGAAGGAGAAAAAGAAAAAATATTTAACCATTAGGAAAAAAATGATGACAAATGTAGTTTTATTACCAAATGAAAGAATAGAACGATAGGAAGAGATATGTTGGAATGTAAGGAAAATAGATGCTATCCAAAGCCAAAATGGGGCAATGATAGGCAAATGTGTTTTGACAATTTAGAAACATTAGACTTTATAGTGAGAAATAAAAAGTCTAGATATAACTACAGTAAGAAGTATGGTGAAAGATATTTGGAAGGAGAATTGTATAACAACTATAGTGAGGGAGAAGATTTTAATATGGATCTGAATGACCCTTTAGAATTGCCAAATATAAGAAGGTTGGAGAGAATAAAAAACAAACCTACTGTACATTATCACTACAAAAGGGTGTGGAACTAAGCAATGATGATATTTCTAAACACCTCAGTACTGTTAAAAAAGGTATTAAGGAAAATTAAATTGTGTTTACCTATCAGAATTACAATATTTTTAATAATAGTAGTTTGGAAATAGATGAAAGGTACTTCCATCTCTTTATGAAAGGATTAATAGTTGTGCCTAACAACAAAACTTATATTAGTAAGATACTTATAGATTTAAACATATTTGTTAGAAAGAAAAATCTGCAATTAATGTATGGAGGGAATGATTTCATGAGAAAAATATAAGTGACTTTAAAAGGAAGAGTACTTACAACCACCCACTACTTCCACAGTTGAAAAGTTTTGAGGCAGTGGTGGAAAAGGAGTTGAGAGAAACTTTAAATAAGTCAAAAATGTATTTTAATTTATCTTATGAAGAAAAAAAATTATTGAGCAAACTTAGTAACAATATAAATGTTAGAATTATGAGGCCAGATAAAGGAGGAGGTCTGATTATTATGGACAATATAATATATATTAGTAAAATGGAAGAAATCCAAGGTGACAAAGAAAAATATAGTACAACATCATTAATAAGATTAACATTGCATATGCCAAAATTGATTTCGGTTTAAGAGAATTGTTGTATGACGAGTTTATAGAAAGTGAGTTATAAAAGTATTTATTAGTAGAAAAAAACAACAATACCTTCTATTTTTGGTATTGGTAAAGTCCATAAAGATTTAAACAACCCCCCCTTAGACTTATAGTATCTGCAAATGGCTGAAAGGCATACGGCATGACTAAATATATAGATTCAAAAATAAAAACTGTATGGATGGAATATTCTGGATTATTAAAAGATTCTTGGGACTTTCTCAGTACCATAGAACAAAATAAGTTCAATAAATATATTATTTGTGTTACTATTGATATTATTGATCTATATTCAGTAATCCCACACTCTATTGGTATAGAATGGTTTGAAGAGGCTATGTTGGAGTCAAAACAATTTTCATCTAAGAACCAGAGGGTTATAATGGAGTTGTTGGAGTTTGTATGTAATAATAATTATATAATATTTGAAGGAGAATTTTTTTAAACAAATAAAAGGCATAGCAATGAGGGCATATTGTGCTCCAGGTATGCTAACATTGTTTTATGCATTTGGAAGAAAAAGTACATCTTTAATTCACCATAGAAGAACTGCTGATGTTTATATAGGAGGTACCTGGATGATTTATATATATTTTGGGCAGATACTGAAGAAAATTTGAAAGAATTTTTAGAATACGTAAACAAAACTTCTGGTTTTCTAAGGTTTACACATAGTATCACAAGAGATTTGGTAGATTATCTTGATGTTACAGTTTATAAGGATTATGACAAGACTGAATTTAAATCTAAGGTGTTTGGAAAAAGTACATTCTCCAATTCATATTTATTCTTTACAAGTTCACATCTTTACAAACAAAAGAGAAATATAGTACAAGGTCAATTTATTAGGATTTCTAGAATGACCTCAGATAATTGTGAATTCTTAAAAGAAAGTGTTAAATTGAAAAAATGTTTGTGGAGAGAAACTACCCTAGTAAAATGGCGGATGAGGTATGTATGGAAGTAAATGAAGGAAGAAATAGTAGATTTAGTCCTATATTGGGGATAGGGTTAGGAGGAAAAAAGTTAATATTTAGTGGGAAATATAACAGCAATTAAGAAAATAACTATATAGGGGCATTTGTTTTAAATGTTTTAAATTATAATAGTCAAGCACCACTAATTAAGAACATTATATCTAAAAATTGAAAAGTGTTTGCTGGATTTTCCGATTTGGAGAAGATTTTCAGACAACCATTAAGATTTTCATATAAGTGAGATAGAAATATAAAAAAATATTCTAGAGCAACATCCTTCCTTCAACAAAGGGTTGAACAAAAGAAATGGGACTTGTAAGTATAAACTTATAAGTATAAATAAATATGCCCAATATCCTAATATAAAAAATTCAGACAAAACATATCTAGAAAGTAGGGACAAGATATTGTATGCTAAGTTGTTCTCTAACTGTGATAGTAAAGGCATTGTGTATTTAGCAGAATTTAAAAAAATGTTTGGCATTCTATGTAGGGAAAACTGATATCTCCCTTAAAAGAAGACTATGATATTCGTAAACAAGATTCTAACAATGCTTTATATAAGCATATATTATTTTTTTGTGTTAGATGAAGTGCCACATGATGTAAAAGGAGGGGACTCAGAGACAAGAACTGAATAAAGGGAAGAGTTTTGTCAGCTAGTATTGAAAGCTTGTAAACCCCAGGGACTTAATGAGCATGTCTGCCTTGTCCCAGTGTTGAAATTAAGAACTGCTAGATTATAAATTGTACACAAGTAAAAATGTTTCTGTGTATTTTAATGTAGTAGTTAAGCATATCCACTAAATGGCAGCAGGACATTGTTAAATAATATCCTTTATTTTTACTGTTTCAATAAAGTTTTAACATTTTAACATTTTAAATAAATACATTTTTTAATAAGTCAATATAAGGTTGCTATGGTATTCATACATATATTTTTATGTATTTAGAACATAAATTTATAGGAATTACAAGCATATTTTATATTTTTATTTAAATAACCTTCAGTATCTAGAGAAAGCACATAAGCACTTTGTAATATGAGGATTTTAATTATTTAATTGGTACAATAATTATTGGCTAATTGAATGTTCATGATGCTAATGATGTATATAAGGGTTTGATGGGAGAAAGTTTTTAGATCTGATGAAGTTCTACTGTGAACGAAAAATGCAGTGACAAAGTTGTGTTTTATTACCTGTGTGTATTTTGGAGTGTTTTTTGACTTGAGCTGGACCTTTTTGCAACTCGGAAGAATAAAATATATAAGTGTGGAGTTATAGTGACTGGTTTCCTACGCGCTTACATATATTTTACTTTTTTGTTGGAGCTGTTGCTCTTGTGGGCAATGATTTCTGATACGTGTTTTCAAATTAGTTTGTCTCCAAATCATATTTTTGCTACGGTTGTTTACTAGTCACTACTGGCAGATTTTACTGCCTAGAATGGGACACGACCTTAACAACTTTCACAGGTGGTGCTTAACATTTGTTAAGGTATGGTCATGTGCCATTCTGGCGCTTAACTGGTTTGCCTTTTTCTGAATATTGGAAGGTAACTAGCTCACTCTATGCACTACAATGTTATTATTTACATAATTACTGTATATACTATGAAAACCTTGACTAGCTTATAGATGTAGTATTTACAGATTGACACACATATATTAGTCACCCCATAGAAAGTTTTATTGTCATTTTCCCAGCATGTAGGTGGCATGAAATGTGTTTTGATGATGTTAATATGTAGAACTTTAATCTTGAAAAAATTCTGGGCCAGATAAATGAACGCCTACATTAAGCATACAGTAGTTGTACACGATCTGCATTCGCAAACACCTCTACCACAATTTCTGTGCTTTCTAGGCACTCAGAAAGGCTTTATGTTAACCTTTATGAATCTCTCTCAATATCTGAGGCTGCAAGAAAATCAGTATTACAACTAACATTAGGATGAAGAAGGTATGAGTTATGCTTGTGTTGTCTGTTCACTCAGAATGGTGTACACTTAGTATACATTTAGTGTAGGTTTTAATGAATCCCAGGGGATGTCTAATTGAAATGTGTATTTATTTATGGTTTGTTTGTTTGTTCTTTGCAACTATCACACTGCTGGAAATCAGCACATAAGTGTAAATGAAGGTAAACTTGTTATGGTTGAAGAGGAGATGACAAGAAAAAAAAAAACACTGACATTGTGTGAATTTTTGAATTTCACTGTAATGACTAGGTCATTTTGCATCGGATAATCATCATATCCTCTACTGTGGGCATGCATTTTCCAGAAGAAATGTAATGCCTGCTTGGAATTAGTGATAGGGTGCCAAAATAAGTGATTAGTTACAATCCAAAAATGATAAAATAATCTCAGACTCCAAGGTAAGACATTCGACATTACAGTGGTAACATTTTATGATCCAACAACAGATGCCAAAGAAAAGGAAGTCAGCCAGTTTTATGATCCTCTGCAGGACCTCCTATTTACACCACCAAAATAAATTTATATTTATTATAGTCAATCGGAATGATAAATTTGGTTATCAAAGAACAATTGGAATGATGGGAAAGTTTGCACTGGAGTACAAAAGTGAAGCCAGACATAAGCTAGTAGAATTCTGCCAATAAAATGAATTGGTCACAGCAAACACTCTTTGTGAGAAGTTTAACAGACAACTTTAAATATTGAAATCACAAAATGGAGAATACTAAAATTTGACTGACTATTTGTTTTGTAGCCTGAGAAGGAAGAGTCAAACCAAACCTGGTGTTGACTGTGGCTTGTACCTTAAGCTTCCTTTCAAAATGGTTAGAGGCAAAGAAAACAAGATAAGCTTCTGGGACCAATAGATATGAGCTCAAAAATATTCCAAATGAATAAGAAGTGGAGATGAACAACAATCATCTACCTGAGCAGCACTGAAAATAGAAAGCAGTATGGATTCATTTTCTAATTAATGGATTTTTGACAGTGGCACGGCTCTAGGAAACACTGTTGTCAAAATTTTAAAGTGTAACAGTTCTAAGCGGGACTTTAATTAAAGCTGACGTTGTTTTGTAGCTGATCTGTAATTAAATTGTAGTTTATGTATATGCATGCATTTGTTTTAATTTAAGTGGCTGTTTCATTGTGGCAGAGAGGATTAGAATGTGCCTATGATCCAGGTGCGTGACTTTGATTAGCAGACTCAGGTGATGTTAATACTATTGCAGAGGAGTATCAGCTTAGTCACCCATGGTAGTGGATGTATAGCATTAACCCCCTATAGGAGTTTGGGAGTTATTCCGGATAGCTGCTGACAAGCCAAGGATTTTGTCCTGCAGAAAAGCAGGGATAGGTGTTCTCTGTTGTGAAACATGCAGGACACATCCCAAGCAGCAGCATTCACTGGTATCTCAGCTGCTGTGGAAATAGGAATTTGGATTGTTCCAGATTGGCCTACTAACATTCAACTGGAATGAATAGAATAATTGTGCTGTTGTGTCACTCATGAAATAAATGAACCATAGGGCTATACCCTATTGGCAGATGAAATGTTACTAGTTGGTAGCCTTTATGGGGAGCAGATAGATTAGTTCAGTGCACGTAGAGGATGCAGTAGGCTAACAAAGAGGATGGGGAGGAGTAAAAGTCAACAGTGTGAGGTCTTATATTGTTTTTTGCCAGTTTGTTTGTTTGTGTCTTTCGGCTTTTCTCGGTTAGGGGTTGCCACAGTGGAACTCCGGTCCGCTAATGATTGGTAGTTGATTTTTACATGCCGAGTTACCAGCCCTGACACACAACCTTCAATGAAGGTACACCCATTCACGCATGTCTCCACGCAGATGATGCTCTAGCTGAGAATCAAACCGGACAGCGTCTTACTGTGAGGCGGCAATGCTACCGCAGCACCACCACCGCGTATTCTCAAAATTTTCTGATGTCTGGATATTTGTGAGAATTACCGCTAGGAATCTGGCAAAGTGATTTTAGGATGATGTATTCCTGAGTTTGGAATGACCGGTGATATAAGGTCTGAAAAGGGGAATTTGGATAATGAGGCTATTATTAATGATATTAATCTATCATTCAATAAATACTTATATCTAGCTATATTAAGACACGGCTTTTATAATATCCAACGGGCCTCTGGGTATGGTCCACCCAGTTGCCAACCTTGGGGTCATGAGCATTATGCTGCATGACTGACTTACACATTTTAAATGTGAACCTAGATGGCATCCAAGTTATTAAAAAAGGAAACTGTTCTGGCACCTGTTGTATAACTTAACCGGAAAAACATTACATGAACAACTAACCAATTTGATTCCCAACTAACTTAATGTAGTCAGTAAAATATGGGTCAGTAGAATTATACAGTTGAATGGAGATACTAATTTCAGGGATGATGGTATAATTTTTAAAAATTCTCACACTTCCTCCTTTGAGTCCTGTATGATAAGTGTGAAATGCCAATTCTGCATAGAGGAAATTAACATCCTAGAAGTATATGTTTACAATTTTATTTATCGCTGTATATGTCCTGACTGGCAACAAAGTCTATTCTTTTCCTGCTTTATTAAAACTTTGATGATGTTAAACCTAGGTTTGCTTGCCATTTAATGAGATTAAAACATTGTCCAGAACCTTTAATCAAACTTTACCAGTTGTTTCCTTCACTTCCTGTAATTGAGCTTAAGGCACTGTTCCTTAGAAGGGATGTCTGATGTGTTCATGATTTTACATCTGTCAAAAATATATTTTTCTTATTTCTGTGTGTCCCAAGTCTTGGTATCAGGTAGGTTATTTATTGAGAACTAACTCAGTATCATTCAAATTACAAGACTTACACATCAGACCTGTATATTTTCGGAACCATTGTGCAGAAGTCTGGGAAGTTTTTAAAGTTAACTGCAATCTAGATTATTAAGCATTCTGCATCACTTGACCAAGATATTGGGGAATAGTTTACTGGTGTTGTTAATAACATGATTCATACCTCTCAACTGCCCAGATTTTCACAGAATGTTCAGATTTTTGCCTTATATTTTTGGCCTATTTCCATTGAGGACAGAAGGCAGAAAATAATGGCAGACAACTGAGTTTCAGACTTCATATTCTTCTGAAAAATTAATTCTAATGCAATACCTGCTATTCTCTCAACCTTCTAAATTTGTAAGAGCAATATTTAAAAAGTGCCCCTATTTTTGTGCCTTTGACCCCCCCCCCCCCCATTACTTGTGGCTTTGTCCAAATTTCTTGTTCTAAGAGGTTGAGAGGTATGAGTATGATAGATGTACTGGATTAAGCCAGGTCCATACTAACAAATTACTCACTCTCAGTAAATCAGCTGAATAGAGAATGTAAAGCTGAACCTCTTATATCAGGAAAATTACATCTGTTATATCTACAGATTGGAATCAATTTCATGAGAAAGTATACAAGTAAGTTCCTGCCAAATTCTAAGAATTCACACTGACAAATTCTATGTGCATAAGAGACAAATAACCTCACTCTCCTCACAAGAAGGTCAGTTACCCACAAAACTACTGCTAATATACTGGAGTTCAAATCAAAACTAATAGTTTAGTTTGAAAGCCTTTGAAAAAGTATACAGTGATATTTATCTTAATCCTGATGTGTGTATAAACGCTTCTGATATTGAAAGAAAATCTGAATTAAAAAATGGTATTTTGTTACGAGTAGTCAAAGTTAGTTATTGATTTCAATTCTGTGAATGATGTGCCTTTAGCTATTTATTTGTTTATTCATTCAGCCACTTTCCAATACATTTTTTTGTCCTGTTTAGTTCCAAAAAGGAGCCAAGTCATGTCTCCACACAAAAACAGGCATAACACTTAAATGTTAAAAGTGAAAAATAAAATAGTCCATAATAAGATACAAAAATACACACACACACACACACACACACACACACACACACAAACACCCGCACGTGCACAGACACACACACACACACACACACACACACACACACACACACACACACACACACACACACACACACACACACACACACACTTTACCTGATGTGTTCATTTGAAATTGTATTCCCTCTTTGCCAAATTCTATAAAAATAGTATTGTTTAAGCATTCCTGCTTAAAGCTTAAACCACTTTCATTCTGAAAATTAATTTAGTTCCTGCTCTAAAACTCAGTTACAATCTACTCTCCCTTATTAACACTAACATCAGAATACCAGCTGCAATAAACCATTTCTTCCCTTCTGTTTGGATTTGTACATTGCTTTCAAACATATGGCAAAACATAATAATTTCAAATGTCATTTTTTCTTTCCAAAACATCTTTAGGCAATACATTATCACCATAGTATCCAATGCTTCTGGTAGTTTTGTTAGGGTTTGTATTCCCTTTCCATACCACACATTCTTCTGGAGAACTTTTGCAGCCTGTATTTTCCCCAGTTTATTTTATCTGTCAGTGTTTTCATTCTCAGTCCATCTGTGTTAAAACTGGCACTTGTCACATATGTTCTCTAGCACTTTGTCTCTTTAGTGTGTATTTAGGAGTTTTTCCTGAGCATTTCTGAATAAGAACCATTCTACACAATGTCAAACAACAACATAATTTTACAGACATGTACTAATAAACAAATGATCCTGTAAATAGTTTTCACTCACAGTACGCAGGTACAAGTTAATGTGCTTAAGAGTGATGATGTCATAGAAATAGCATACAACCAACAGTGTGTTATTGATTGTGACAGCTGTGGCATCATGTCTCCCCACAACTTGAAAGTCTACCTTTTCCCTATAATGACCAACCTGGAGGGAATTGTTTCACTTAATAAATGGCCTTTGTGTCTGTTTTCTTTTCTTTTCTTTAGCTGATTCTTTTGATATATGTTTTTGTAACTTTTCAAATGATGTCTGGGTTTGCTTTTTGAGTTTTTTTTTCTTTTCTTTCTTTCTTTCTTTTTTTAAGAAAATCCTTCTCTTTTCTTGTTTTGTGCTATGGGTGGTGCAGCATCTATGGGGTTGTTTCTTGGTGTGTTATGCAGGTATGCAACTCAGGAATCACTAATGCACAATTCATACCAAAGGCACTTCAGACAAAAAAAAAGACAATAAAGAGAAATTATAGGGCCAGCCTATGTTTGTTTGGGGTTTAGCTAGAGTGGCAGAAAATATATAGAATACAAAGAAAATGGCAATCAATCTGCATGTTCCTAGAGAAAATGGCAATCTATCTGCATGTTCCTCGAAATGTTCCTAGAGGGTGACCCACGGCAATAGCATATTTATATTACTACTTAAAGCTGTATTTTTTTCTTCCCTTTTTGAATGTTAAATTAATGCATGATCTGATGGTACGAGGTTGTGCCATCTGTGCTAGAGAGACTAGGCAGTGAATGTGTAACATATGCCAGCATAGCTAGCTGGTGTTTTGTAAAGCATTTTATGTCATTTGACTATCACACTAATTTGTACAGATGCTTGTGTTAAAATATATTTCTAAAGTTGTTTGTGTTAAAAATGCATCAAAAGTCAGTCCTGCTGGACAGAAAAGAAATATAGATACATGTCAGATAGTATAGTTATAACTGATTAAATGTATATGTTTTAACAGAGAATTCTGGAAGGGAAGAGGTTAATCCCAGTCCAGCTAGTTTTGAAAAATGTGTTGAAAATTAAATTGGTTGGTGTAGGCCATAAAGATTTTATCTTACAGGTCTGATTGCAGCCAGAGACAAAAATGTCTGGGAAAACCAGGACTAGGATTCTTACTGTATTGTCCTTAAAGGTGAACTACTTGCTACCCTGGAAGGATGGAAGTTTTTCAAATTGTTTTATAGCTTTCAGATGCTGCAACATATCTTAACAAAGCTCTGTGTGTATATTATACCAGAGTCAGGTGACCATATGTGATGTCATTGTATAACCAGCACTGGAATGATTCTTTATATATTAGTGAGAGATAAGATAGAACACTCGCAGTAGCACTTTGTTTTATGGAACCTGACAGGAAATATCTCTCATAGATATATCACACAACCTTGCAGCTCATCTTGCCTTACTGTAGTAAGTAACTCAACACTCATCATCTTGCCTTGCTGTAGTAAGTAACTTAACGAGGGAACAGTAATTCTTTAGTCAGTCAGGAAAATATAGAGACATTATTTAAGTATTGTTTTTCTGCACCTGTGTGAATCTATCCAACTGTGTTATTTTTTACATCTCCTGTGATTGAAACTCTGGTAACATCTGTACCTTTCATTCTGGCTTGTCTTTTAGAAAATACTTTTAACATCTTAAGAGTACTTAAGCTTATTTTAGTGACAGTGTGGCCACTCCTGAAAGCCTTGCTACATTGGTCAACCTCTACCATTTATATTAGTATTAATTTTACTCAGTATAATTGGGTACCCTTGTAAGAGCCTTAGAGTAGCTGACTGGTGGCAGCATAATTACCCTATAGTCTGGGCAGGGGGAGCACAGTTGGTAAATCTGTGTCAGCCTTTGCCAGGTGTGTGTGTGAAAATCAAATATCCAAATGTGTGTGTGTCAGCTACTTGGACGAGGCACACAGAGCTCCAAAGTGGTCATTGTGGAGTCTTGTTTGGGGCCTGGAGGAAAGAGAGAGAGAGAGAGCCCAGTCCCAGGTCTGGAGTGTGCTCTCTGTGTTATCTTAAGGGAAATTGTGCTTGGTGTAGAGAGCTGCATCTAAAAATACTGTGTGTATCCATTTTTGCTCCTAGTGGCTATCCCTCATCAGTGTCAGTAGTGAGGATTGAAGCTCCTTTATTATTGGCCCAGAGTAGGGGCAATCACACATGGTTACACACTGAATTTTATCATATTCTTTTAAATGGTGTTAGTTTTATTGCCTTGTACAACATTCCGCCATACATATTTAAGGTCCATGTTTTAAATGGACATTTTTGTTCTGTTCCTTACTACCCAATAAAAAGTACACTTTCAAAACAAGATAAAAAAGATATGGGCATAGAACACAATTAAATGAACAGTTAGACTGCCAGCTGCATTAAAACTTGTTAGGTGTAGATGAAAATAATTCTGGATCACTAAGGTACTCTGTGAAGTAGGTCTGGTTCTCTGTTGTGCAAACACTGTGTTTTTTTCACTCAGGGTGAAGGATTTATGAAACTTGCTCATATTGTGAGATTATCAGTTGGAGTAAATTAGGGGATGCAATGGCATTAGCATTCCAGCTCACATTTATGATCCAATTGTTAATGCTTAACATTCTTACAACCAATCTGCAATGTTATCAAGAGAGTCAAGTTAAGGGCTAAGTGTTTGTCATTGTGGGATCATAGGTAAGTACTCAGGCTTGCTGCCCTTTTGGACTTTTTTTAATCCTAGCCCGGATCAAACCCTGTACTTTGTATTTGTAAGGTAAACACCTAACCATTATGCCAAATGCCAGTTATACTCTTCTTCTGTGTTTCTTTACATGTTGTAAAAGCCGACTTCATATAATTTTATCATTTTCTATATTCACTTCTTGAAACTGCAGATCTGTCTCTTCCTGAGTCTCACCTCGTGTCATGTGACGCTGTTGTCACTAGTATAACTTTTTTGAAGTCCAGTAAACAATTTTCATTCTCTAAGAAATATTGTTTCACGGATAAAAATAAAATCTGAATGGTGTTATTTTTAGAACCATTGTTATGAATTTTCAGTTTTGGATTATTCCAGCAAAATAAATTTTTACAGAGGTATTACTATTGTTGTATACTCAGTATAAGATTATGCATTAAAATTAGTGGCATGTTTTCATTTGATAATGGTCCATTTCATCAGGACTTGGAGGGGAGAATGGACAGTTACCTGCCAACTAATTGTTTAACCTTGAGTTTTGTAGAAGGCAGTTGTATTGGTTAGTCAGATGCATATGTCAAAGTCCTATGCAAGAGGTGAGGCGGGCTACAAAATAATAACAAGCAAGCAGCTCATTTGCTCTTAGGTTTTGACAAAATGGGTTTCAGTAATGCTGGCTGCACCCTGTGTTGGGATTTGTACTTGTTATGCTGAAAGTGTAACCCCTTCACATCTCCAGCAAATATCTTATGTATTCCTAGAGACAGTTGGACTACAGCAGGCTGTCCCCATTCCCTGCCATACCAG
The DNA here is from genome assembly GCF_019279795.1 of Protopterus annectens. NCBI lineage: Eukaryota > Metazoa > Chordata > Ceratodontiformes > Protopteridae > Protopterus > Protopterus annectens. The sequence continues at coordinate 1,851,490,772 of NC_056733.1, forward strand.
TTGAACTTTAAGTGCAAAGTCTTGAACTGCCTAGACCTTCTAATTATGTAAAGCACAGAGGGTCTACGTTCATGTGAGAAAAGCTCTAATTTCATTGTTTCAGTATCAAATGATGATGCAGGAGATAGTGCTGTGGATGGAAGGAAAAGATTTTGTCAGAGGAGACAACAGAGTGATACAAACAAGGCACTGAGTAAACAGAAAGCTCAAATTGGAATACACAAGTCCTTAGGAAAAGTGATGCAGGTCAAAAGGGGAGAGTATGGTTGCAAAAGATAGCAAAATAAATTAAGGAGACTGCAAAGGAACAGGAAGCAGCATGTAGTCAGGAAGAGGCAATAAGGGATACATGAGTAGATGAAGGAAGGAGATCTGGCATTAGAAGACAGAGGATTAGGTAAGATCAATGGGCTGAGGAATAGGCAAGGACATTAAGACAGCATCAAGGCTGTAGGTAAGATACATTTAAAACTGGCTGGTAGAAGAGATGCAGCCACAAGAAAAATGGTACCAGTACTGACCACTGGCAGAATTATGGAGGAGGTGTGAAAGTTAACAGAGAATGATAGGAACAGAATCCATGCAGTAGTCCATACTGGGATGTAAAAGCAGTGATGGTGGAGGAAGTTTACAGAAAGGTAAAGGCATTGGTTCTAGTATGTCAGAAGGTGTTAAGATTCTCAGAGATCTCACCAGTGGTAATAGTTTCCACAAAAAGGGAAGTAAAAATCGAGGAATTCACTGTATGATTGCAGCAGTGGGCAAACTGCAGTGATATTTGTATTTGTGTATCTTGGCAGGCCTGTTTTGGACATCATCTACATCAATAATGTGGAAGCAATATTCATGAGAAAGACATTTGAGTGATATGTCACCAGCATCATGCCTTAAGATGGGAATATATACTGTTCTGAACAGAGGCATTCTACCTGATTCCACCTCTCTGAAGTTACAGATAATGGCATGTTAAAATACTTATCAGCATGACTGCAAGACTTGTTTTGTAAGCTGCTTTTTTGTTCTTAAAGGATGTTTCTTTTTTTCTTACAGCTCAGCAACTATAGGCTTAAAGTGTTTCTTTTTTCTGTAGAGCAGCTATACCTATTTTACCAATTTCCTTCACTTCATGCATTGGACAACATCATCCTATCTCCAGTTAACAAAAATTCTTAGTCATAATCAGCAAGTTGTTTACAACTTTTTTTTCCCTCCTTGTATGCTACCAATATCATTCCATCTAAAACACTATTTACAAACCCTGGTCATGTGTTTCCACTCTCAGCAAGTTATTTACAACTTTTTTTTCTCTCCTTGTATGCTACTAATATCATTCCATCTAAAACACTATTTACAAACCCTGGTCATGTGTTTCCACTCTCTGCATTCATCACACTTGAGCAGTGGTGGCTCGTGCTATCAGACTGCAGCCCCCCCCCCCAGCTGTGAATCACAATGGTACAGTCCTACAAATCCTCCTAACCTGCACATAGAAAGTGAATCCGGACTGCTGCCTTACCAGTCCGAATTCAGGAAGAAGGCAGCAGATGCTCCTGAAGTCTATGTGGTGCTAACCGCACAGACTGCAAGGTCAGCAGTCTTGGAACATTCAAACAGGCAGGAACAAACAAGAGATGGGAAACCAGAAGTGACCATTCCAGCATGAACAGAGACAGCCAATACTCAGCTGCTGTGTTAATTCTGGCGCGAATGGAGACGGCCGAGAAGTTCAGTATTGCATGTGCAGTGTACTCATACTCTGTGTATGAGTAACAGTTAGAAGAAAGGTCTGTGTGTGTGTGTGTGTGTGTGTGTGTGTGTGTGTGTGTGTGTGTGTGTGTGTGTGTGTGTGTGTGTGTGTATGTGTGTGTAATGCCCCAAGTGCTATATGGTGGTGGATAAAGAACAGGCTTGAACCCTGTACCTTGAGCCCAAGTGGCAAGAGCCTGAATTCCCTACCCACCACCATTTGTAAAAAAAATTACATATTTTTCCCTCATACTTGCTCTGTTCCTCATAAAATCTCTGGTTTCTGTATTTTTGTGTCCTTGCAAAGTCAGTAGTGCATTGGTGCAGTAGTATTATTGTTGCCTGACAGCTACGGGTTCTCTGGTTTGATTCTTGGCTGGGGTGCCTTCTGTGTGGAGTCTGCATGTCCTCCCTGTGGTTGTGTGGGTTTCCTCTGGTGTCCTTCCATCTTACAAAGACATGTGTCTGTCTGGAGTGTTTCTCCCTGGACCTCTGCTGAAAATTGTCTTTTGTTTCAAGTCAGACTTTCCTGGTTAACAAATGTTAAATAAAAATGACAAGCATTTGAATATCAGACTTCATATTCTTCAGAAAGTACACGGTAACACAACGGTTATTCTAGCAATTTTCTCAGTTTATAAGATGGATATTTTGAAATTTGTCTCTATTTATGGGGCTGTATTCCCCCATTATTGGCTTTGTCCAGGTTTTTTGTGCTAAGGTTGAGAGCTATGGTAAGAACTAAATTCACTGAATATGTTTGGGGGCTGTATTCTCCCATTACTGGCTTTGTCCGGGTGTTTTTTGCTAAGAGGTTGAGAGTTATGGTGAGAACTGAATTCACTGAATATGTTTGGGGGTTGTATTCCCCCATTATTGGCTTTGTTCAGGTGTTTTCTGCTAAGAGGTTGACATCTATTGTGAGAACTGAATTCACAAAATGGTAGCCATTTAAGTTTCAGTCTTCCTCTCTTTCACAAAACAGCTGATTTGGCATAGTGGTATGTTGCGCTGACTGTTTTACACAGGGTCCTGGGTTCAAGACTTGGTAGTGAAATGTATGGTGATATCACAGTATTTTATTCTAGCAACTTTCCAACATTATACAAGCAATGTTTAAAATGTGTCCCTGTTTTTTGGGCTTTTGCCTCCCCCCAATAAATTTTGGCTTTTTCCAGATTTCTTGTGCTGCAAAGTTCAGAGATACAGCTGAGTGAGTAGAATGTATAAGGAGCTGAGAGCTGCAGGGGAGCAAAAGTTTAGTGCTGCTTATGCTGAGTCTGCTTGCAATGTTAATAGCACAACATGTAGTGTACTAGCTTTTGATGCAGAAGGCTTTGGGTTCTACTCCTACAGTCGATAGATGCATTGCTGATACTGTACTTTGTTGCAAAGAGGGTGGATGCTGCACTCCGTTTTGGTGAAGATACCTAGTAACTATGAACCTGTTATCAGTTTGCCATCCATTTCCTATTGCAATATTACTAGATTATCATTTTTTAGTGTAAGACAGGCAATTTATTTCTCAAGGGCATCAGGCACTTTATTTGTAGATGAAATAATGAAATATAATGTTGTTTGCTAGCAGCAAACTCTTCATTAGTTACAGATCTCTTTAATGTAAAAGCAAAATGAAAACTCCAGCAAAGCTAGAACTTCCACTGAATAACCTCCCAAACCTCTTGTATCAGAGGCACATGGGATATATGTAAATGATCCATATGAACATCAAATGTTTCAGCTCATTGGCGATTTTGAATGCCCATGACTATTTTTGTCGTTTTACTGGACAATTTCAGGCCAGTAAAGCCAAACCCCACTAGCTGTGGATATCCATATTTCGGCCTTCTTATGACTTCTTCAGCACAGCACAAGCAGAGTGTTTGACTAAGCATTAGAAACACAGGGCTGTTACACCCAGCTGATGTCCATTATCATTAGGGTCACTGCAAAAATATCCCAAACAACAAACTAAAACAATGAGTGAGAAGGTCACTGAAAAACCAATCAGTAAAAACAAAATGAAAACTCCAGCAAAGCTAGAACTTCCGCTGAATGACCTCCCAAACCTCTTGTATCAGAGGCACATGAGATGTCTGCAAATGATCCTTATGGACATCAGATGTTTCAGCTCACTGGCGATTCTGAATGTCCATAACTAGGGCTCAAACCTAAAGTTAATCTTGCCATTGGCAAAATGTATTTTCTTTGAATGTGGGTTTCAATGCTGTTTCAATGAATGTGAGTTTCAAGGGCAGAGTAGTTTTAATGCTAAGTCTGTTTTTATTGTGAGACTGCATTGGTTTGTTTAGTAGATATCTATTAGTGTTTGCATTGTAAAATGCAAAATAAAACTTTCAAATGAAGTCCAAATCATCGCAGAAGTAAAGCAGTACGCACGTTAGTGTTTATAGTAAATGGGGTAAAATAGCCAAGTAATGGTTCATTGGAATGGCAGCAGGGCGAAGGCGAAGGGCAGCAAACTCAAAAACAGCCCCGGCTGAACTATACCTCTCAACTGTCCAGATTTTTGCAGAATGAATAGATTTTTGCTTCTTATTTTTGGTTTGTTCCTCATAAAATTTGTGTTTTTCTGGCAAATCATTTAGGGATGAAGTCACTAAATAATGACAGACACTGCGTTTCAGACTTCATAACTTTCAGAAAAATGCATGATAAAGCAAGACCTGTTATTCTGTCAACTGTTTCAGTTTATACAAGAGCAATTTTTAGTACTGTTTATATTTTCCCCCAATATATTTTGCCTTGTCCAGATTTCCTGCATTAACAGGTTGAGAGGTACGTGCAAATAAATTGTTTATAGAATTAGGCATATCCAAACCTCTCAACTGTCCCCGATTTTGGCTCAAAATGTTGCTCTTCCCCTAATAATCTCTCCGCAAAATGGCAGTTTTGGAAGAAAACATGGAGGGTTTATAATTAATAAATAACTAATAATCAGAGTTATAGATTACTTTTATTTCAGAAATGCATGTAGATTCTTTTATTTTGTCAGCTGCTCAAGTTAGCAGTACTAATATTAAAAAGTGTCCCTTCTTTGACAGGTTCCCAGCTGTATTGTATGGCTATTTTATATTTTTGCATCATATTTTTGGTCAATTTTTCATAAAATTGTGTTTTTTTTGGCAAATTAGTTGTAAAACCATTAAAGACTGAAGTTAGAAAATAATGACAGACATTTCAGTTTCAGATTCCATACCCTTCAGAAAATTCATACTAATGCAAGACCTACTATCCTATTATCTTTCTAAGTTTATAAGAGCAATATTTAAAAATTGTCATTATTTTTTGGGCCTTTTCCCACTTTTATGTATTACTTTGTCCAGATTTCTTGCTCTGAGGTTGAGAGGTATGACAAATGTGTCAGGGCCATCACAGTCAGCCAGAGACATTTCAAATTGTGACATACTTGTTGCACTCCCCCCATGTAGTGACTCTGGATGTGTCCAAGCAAGGCAAAGAGCAGTTATGTATTGTAAATCTGCAGAGTATCCCCCCAATCCAAGGTAGACATAAGTACTACAGTGGCTTTTCATCTGTCCTTGATTTTGCAGAATGTTCTGGTTTCTGTCATATTTTTATACTGTTGATTTATGCTTATTATTATTCAGAAAGTGCCTGTTGCTCTGTGTTTAAGTAGCAATGCTTTAATGACCATCAGGTAAGCTTGTCTGAAATTGTAAAATGCAAGTAAGTTTTAATAAGCATACTGTTAAAGAATTGCCAACATTGAAAGTCTTTCTGTTCTTGCCATGCAGAGAATACTGACATAACTAGATAACGTATAAGCCTAGGTATTGGAATGCATATGACAGTATTTGTAATAAAGGACAGGATTACATTATTTTAAGAAGCTCATTACATTTGCTGGAGACTTGCAGTCATCTTTGTACGCTTTACCTGTAAACCAAACAGAATGCCAATCTATCATGTGTGGTCCATAACCTGTGCAGTAATGCTTTAAACAATGTATCTTGAGCTTGTTTCTTATTTGCTTTTCATTTTTTACTTAGATTATGTTTCCCCATGAAACAAGTAGATACTTGTTCTCAGGCAGCAGGTCTTTTTTGGATAAGAAACATTTTTACAAGTGGGGGTATCACAGAGATTGCTACTTTCAGCATGTTACTTGGTACTTTAATAAAGCTGAATATAAATTATAATTAGAACTGCAGTGCAAGGAGAAGTGGTTTGAGTTGAGTGCTACTTGTTTTTCTTATACTTGCTTTGACTTGCATTCCAGTAATGTATTTAAAAAGTGCTTTATTTGTTCATGCCTCACAACCTTTTTGTTTCCATCTAGATATTAAGTAAGCTGTCATGCAGTCAATGCATTGAAATATTTTTTTTCTTCTACACTTCATTTTGTCTTGATTGGACTCGCATAATGATGGTTTGGCACCCATGGCAGCGTATTTAATTAAAGTTACAGTTTTTGTACTTTTGAGCATAGCTCCTCACCTTTCTAGTTGGCCACACCCATTCCTATTGACCCCACCCATTCCGCTGTCTCCTGCAGCCCCCCTTTGATTTGAAGTCACCAGCCACCACTGCACTTGAGATGTATTATACATATCTATAGCTATTTCTCTCTATATATTGATAGTTACAGATATAAATATATATATATATATATATATATATATATATATATATATATATATATATATATATATATATATATATATATATACCACAAATAAGACGCCTCATTTTATTTAAGCATGCCTTATATATTATGCTTTCTGTTCTGTTATTAACTCATGTAAGACTTCTCTTCAGAGACTTCTCATGATACAGGCTGCTGGGCTGCAATTTACCCAGCAAAAAAAAACAAACAAAATTGTGTTTCATTTATTTGTTTGTTTATTTATTTATTTATTCTTATAGGGGGTAGTGCACTGATCAATATTGACCAACTTCAGGTTCAGCCCAGATGAAATCCAAAACATTCCACAAACAAAAAATAAAAAATAGAGGCAATCTAAATTAATTCAGAAACTCAAAAATTATTTTTATGTAATTCTGTGTCCTTCGAAAGACACGCATAAGCATATATGGAGTTAGGAGGAAATCCAAAACAGCAACAACTGCAAGAAACAAATAAACAAATAAAAAAATCAGCTTAATCCGATTGTCAGGCTTTCAAAACAGCCCAGCATTAGTGTTACCCAACCACCAATCAGGTTTGATTGTTACCAGTTTGCACTAACAGAAGCATTGTGCAATGAGTGTTTCTGCATGGAGAAACAAAGAGCCCTTCCTATTGGGTCAGGCTGCATCAGATAAAAGAGACAGCCTGAGACAGAAAGAAGGCAAGTTTTTACTAATTTTGTATATGTGTGTGTGTGTGTGTGTGTGTGTGTGTGTGTGTGTGTGTGTGTGTGTGTGTGTATATATATATATATATATATATATATATATATATATATGTGTGTGTATTTTTGTGGGACTCTGCTTGTTATGTTTGAGTTTGTTTTTGGGTGCGTGGTCCATAACCTGTGCAGTAATCCTTTAAGCAATGTATGCTGAGTTTGTTTCTTGTTTGCTTTTCATTTTTTTACTTTGATCATGTTTGAATGCATGTATGTGTGTATATGCAGCATAAAAGCTTTCAACTGTCCCTATATTTTCATCATATATATATATATATATATATATTTTGTTTGTATTTGTGTATGGGGGCATATAAGATTTCAACTGTGCCTGACTTTGCATCCTATTTTTATCTGCTTTTTTATGTAATAAGTGAGGTCTATCAAATCAGTAGGGATTGTAGCATGCCTCTTAAAGAGCATGCCTCTTTACGGTCCAGAATTATGCAGAGTGTGCAGATTTTTTTCTTATGTTTTTGGTCATTTCCTCGTAAAATTTGTGTTTTTCTGGCAAACTACTGATGTTGAAATTGCTAAATAATGGCAGACATTTGAGTTTCAGACTTTGTATCTTTTAGAAAATGCATGCTAATGATAATGCAAAACCTGCCATTGTTTTTTGTAACACCTTTACTGAATTTTCACTTGTGACACAGGCAAACTTACATTTATATAAAAATAATCAAACCATATTAAGTTCACATTAACAAACATTATACATCACATGTATCATTATATATGTCACATAATCAAAGCAACATTATATAAATTGTTGAAGTGCTGCCATGTCTTAAACTTCTCACTTCCTATTCTTTTATCTCTCTTATACAATTTTCACTACTTCAGGTTTAGTTGGTTCAGATTTCGATTTCCATTTTCTAGCAATTGCTTTTCTGGCAGCCACCAGCATTAAACTTAACAAGGACTTACTATGCCTAGGCACTTCAGATCCTGTATCCAAAACCTGCTATTCTGTCAGCCAGGGCATATAAGCTCTCATCCGTCTCTGATTTTGCATTACATTTTGGTCCTTTTTAAAAAATGTGTAGTCTGATAAATCAGAGGGGACTGCCTTACAGTTGCTAAATTGTGACAAACATTTGAGCTTCAGACATAACAAAACAATGCTAATGCAAAGTCTATTATTCTAGCAACTTTCTTTCTATATAAAGGTGTTGTATCCCTGTCTTGTGCCCCCCACTATTATTCAACTTTCTTCTTGATTCTTGAGCTAAGATGTTGAGAGATATTTGGGTGTAGGGAGGCTGCAGTGAATTATACACTGTATGCTGACAGTAGTGAGATGAGAAGATACATTTTTGCATAGCAATTAATTATGTATGTAATAATTCATTTGATCACAAGAAAACACCTGAGATGTACTGTCAGTCATACAAATGACTATAAGTAATGGCTTTATGTGTGTGCGTGTTTGTGTGTGTGTGTGTGTGTGGGGGCATAGATCCTCTGAACTGTCTGCATTTGACTGGCATATCTGTGTATGTGTGTTGGGGGAGTGGAAATATTCTCAAGTGTTCCTGATTTTGTGAATTGCCAATGATGTTTTGCAGCATATTTTGGTCTGTTCCAGAATATTTTGGCCTGTTCCTTGTAAATTTTGTGATTTATTAGCAAATCAATGGGGACTCCAGACTTAATAACCTCTACATAAATAAATAAATAAATACATAAATAAATAAATAAAAGAATGCAAAAGCAAAGTCTGCTATTCTAGCAAGTTAATAAGTATATGAAGGCAATAACTGCTCCCATTTTGTTTCTTTGTTCACCATTAATTTTATCTTTCTCCTTGATTCTTGAGGTAAAATGTGAGGTGTATTTATTTATTTATTTAATCATTTGTTTGTTTATTTACTTATCAAGAAGCTGCGGTGGTGCAGCGGTAGCATTGTCGCCTCACAGCAAGAGGTTTTCCTGTTCAATTCTCTGCTGGAGCGCCTTCTGTGTGGAATCTGCATGTCCTCCCCATGGACAAGTGGCATTCAAAAGACATGTGTGAATGGGTGTGCCTTCGTTGAAGGTTGGGCATTGGGCTGGCACCTCGGCACTGTAAAAATCTACTGCCAATCATTAGCGGACCGGACTTCCACTGTGGTGACCCATAACCGGGAAAAGCTGAAAGAAGAACATGGGACGGTTGCATACTATTCTGATAACAGTGAGCTGAGAAGGAAAATTCCTGTGTGGCAGGTTGTATGTATTTATTCAATCATTCATTTGATGCAGTCAAATAACTGAGCTATACAGTCACAGTCCTACACATGGCTGTAATTGATGGTTGCGATCACGTGTGTGTGTGTGTGTGTGTGTGTGTGTGTGTGTGTGTGTGTGTGTGTGTGTGTGTGTGTGTGTGTGTGTGTGTGTCTGTGGCTATGTGTGTTTCTGTGTCTCTGTATGAGTGAGTATGTGTATCTATAGGGAATTAAATAAATTATTGTTTCCAGCAGTTATTATTTCTATTTTATTACATACTGTTATCTGAAGTATGTAAAGAGAATGAAGTTGTCTTTAATAGTTGAGTATAGGGGTTATCTATGGAGGAAAGTGAATTATCATTCACAGAGTATAATACATAAAATAAATGATGGGGCTATAATACTATTGTCTTTCTTTCAAGTTAAACAGACATTATTTTAGCTTTGTAAATGTAGTGTGCCTTTGTGTGAAGCCAGCTAATTGCTATTTTGAGACAGTTGTATATCTGAGGTGTGCATATTCAATAGTGACTATAATTGATGACTCTGGGGATTGTGCATCATGAACATGACTGAATGTACATGGGGTAGCAGATGCTTTGTATCTAAAAGTAGCAAGTCGATAATGATTTCTTTCATTCTCCATCACAGTCAAATATCAGCACTGTACTTAATAGGTGGCTGGCTGTTATTGTCTGGGAAGGATGCATGTTATAGTAACTGATCACTGGCAGGCTGTTGCATCAGGAAGCATCACCATTTAACACCACTTTGTTCTGTGTTTGAATTTTTGGCTATGATTCCTCATGTGTGGAGTCTGCACATAATCTCTGTCTCTGTATGGGTTTTATCCACGTGCATTGGTTTCTTCTCCCATATCTTTAGCTGTATAATATATAACTCTGGCCATGTGTACTTCATCCCTATCTAACAACAGAGGAATATACAGATTGTAAGGCTCTCTTTGGAGAAGTAAGAAGGCAGGCACTATTCCCAGAAAGAGTTTACATATTCTTGCATTTGTCTTCTCAGTTTATTGGTGAACAATTATTTTGTTAGCCATGAACATTAAACTTTAAGACACAACTTGTTTTTCCCCTGAAAAACAAAAATAAGACTGAACATTTTCCCTTACTGACGATTTTTTGTTTAGGCCATACAAAAAAACTTTAAAGTGTACCTCATGGCATCTAGAGCCCTATGAGTTCTTCATGACTAGCAGCCCCCAGATCCCCAGCTTAACTCATTTGCATCCTCCAAACTTATTGTATTACATTCATGACCAGTTAGAGTTTGTTAAAAGGATTGGGGAAGCTAAAAAGTAAGACAAGATGTGAAAAGCAAGAAAGAAGCAATGTATCTGAATGGTGTGGTGTGAGAATGAGAGTAAAACAGGGGAGTGGACTGTGAATGGTGTGGGGCCAGAATGAGGGTAAAATGGGATTGGCACTCTGAAGGGTGTGAGACCAGAATAAGTATAAAATGGGATTGGCATCATGAATGGTGTGGGGACCAAATGAGGGTATAACAGGGAGTAGCACAGTGGAAGTGCAGGGGTGACCAGTGTGCGACAGGGGTCCATGCATTCTGTTGTCTAAGGCTCCATTGCACTTAAGGCTGACATTGTTGATTGCAGTCAGACATGTGAGATGTATATAGCTGGTCATTGTCTTGCTGTAATATAGTCCATCCAATAGCAGTTCACCCACTCAGCTGCTTCTTGCAGTGACCCTTGACCCTTTTTTGAGGTCACCAGCCACCACTTCTTCCCTTTGTCTAGAAACATGCACTTTTTATGCAGTTCCTTTTTTGTACTGATGCTTCATATGATTTTATGAGACCCATGTATTGGAAATATTATTTTTGTCATTGTATTGTACTGTTTTGCGTGTGCTTTGTCTGCTTTTGTTACATCCATGCATTATGAACTTTCTTTTTTTTTAATTGCTGTATTCCCAGTGCCATAAAAACCTCACTTTTTTGTCCTAGCTTCCACATATAGCCAGATCCTAGATCCATCCACTGCTGCATCCAGGTATCCTTAACATAATCGTCAGTGGTAGCACTTGATGAACACCCATAGAGTGAGGTAGTGAGACATCCTGTATTGGAGTTGCATGCATTAAGCTAGGTGCCATAATTTTTAAGGCTGCTGGTCAAAGTCGCTGCCTTAGGGAGCTGTTAGAGAAGTAACATCAGAGATGTCACTGCTGCTCCCCTGTTATATGAACAGATGGCCTGGGAGGCTTCTGATCTCCAACAGAGATCACACTGGCATTGTTTTCCACCAACAATGCCGCAGGAAAGGCTGGCTGGTCATCAGCCACTTCATTCAATCCCTCATGCTCAGCCCTACCACTGTCTCGAGTCTGTTCCTGACATCAGATCAAGGATGGCCCAGGTGTTCATCCTGCCTCTGTGCCATTGGACCAAACCTGCATTGTAAATGTTGCTTTTATCACAGTATTGTGCTTTTATGCTAGGCTGAGCCTGAAATAAGTCATCTTGGATTAGTGATCTATCCATGCTGACAAAGATAAAAAAAAACAAATAATGACAAATATGGAAAAAACACACAGACATATTTTTTAAATACACACATTCTGGTCAGGAATGAATGATAAATTAAGAAGTAGTGCCATTAAAAATAAATGAATAAATAAATGAATAAATAAGTAAATATGTAAATATATAAATAAAATATTGCCTGTGTTTTTCATTCTTCTTCAGCCTCTTCTAGCTGTTTTGTTGATAATAAAGTGAAAATAAAAGCTTCCATAGTGGTTTGCATGTATTTTCTGAGATGTAATGCCAGAAAAGGAAACCTTCATATCAAAGCCTGGAATGCCTAATTGGTGTTTTACCCGGACTTGCATTACAGGTAACTGATCATGAAAACAAACATCTGTGGTAGCGCAACCATCCTACCCCCCCTCCACTCACACAAAAATATGCAATGTATATGTTTAGCGTTCATATAAATGCATACTAAAATTAGAGGGTGCAATGCACCAAACAAACTTGTAGTTTGAGCTACAACCTTGAGAACTCTGCTCTTGATACAGCTATGTCCTCTGTCCACACATTAATCCCTTATTAAGGAGTACCAAAGAAAACTGCTGTTAAGACTACATCACAGCCTATATAGATACAAAAGCATACAAAAGAGATTTTTTCATATAGAAATTTCCCAATCAGTACATAATTTATTTCTTGGGTCTTTGTGAAACAAGGACTTCACCCTAAAGCAGGTGGATAGAGAAAAATTTTTGAATGTCTGTATGGACTTGACTGTTGTCCCCTTCATCAATCAACTATACAGAAAGGGATCACTGTTTTGAGAATCTTATGCAAACTCTGTGCTGCTCCTAAAGATATTAGAATAAACATAACAATACACAGTAAGCTGGAATTCTGTTCCAGTTATCCACTCTACTTTAATCCCTGCCTAATACTTCAAGCAAAGTTTAATACCCAACCCCTAGTCAAGTTGGCTCAAGTTATTTCAATGTTCTGCAGTATGTTTTTCTATACCACAGAGTATAATACATAAAATAAATGATGGGGCTATAATATTTAAGTAGGATAGGCTACAGAGAGTTTCATTTCTAGTGTAATCTGTTTCCACTGGTGGCATTTAAAGCTAAAAGCTGCAGTTTCCATGTACGTACTACTAGGAGATTATCTCAGGTATATGTCGACATTTATGAACTACTGGTCTGATGTTGCAAGCACATGTTCAAGAGTCCCATGACATAGTCAAACCATACTCAATTCTTACTTCATAGACACAGAGGCTGGACGGTTCTATCATTAAAGTGCACACAAAGAAAATGCACGTTACATATTTCTGTTAAGTGCTGGGTTACTGTCTGGGATAACAAATTAGTGAACTTAACCTCTTCCAGTGACAAGCAGTAGAGGTGCAGCGGTTTAAAGCACAATAACTCATTTCTAGTCATCCAGTGCCGTTATTATTATTTTACAATAAAATACAACCTTGATTTAAAAATGCTACATTAGGAAATTAAATATATTTCATATCTTGTAATTTTGTATGAAACACGATGTGCTGCTAAAGATGTACAGACTATAACAAACAACAAACTGTATACTGTAAAAATCTGTAGATTTCCCATGTGGTCAATATGAGCTTTGCTTTTGTGAAGGAACAAGAAGACAGTTACTAGGTCTTACTTTTCTACCTTTCAATGAAAACATTGATAAGAGGCTGACGCACTTACCTCCATCACCAGCTGGAGTGGTCTGTAGTAAAGAAAATGCCTAGCTTTGAAGCTACAGAAGATTAACTTGATGCATGCTTTCCATGGTGCGTTGGTATAATGAAAAATGCACTAAAAGTTATGTAGTCTGAGAATGGGAATGATGTCAGAGTGGGTCTACTACAAATGCCCCCCCGAATTCTATGACCACTGTCTCACAGCCAGAGATTAAAGTGTTTTATAGTACACATGAGCTGTCACTGCCACTCAAACTCGAGTTTAGGTAGAGTGTGGTAGCTGTGCAGCAACAGTGAAGTAGACATACCTTGCAAAAATACATTATTCAACTTAGAACTGGTTAAGTGTGGCAACTGCGGGGAGGGGGTAGGAGTGTAGCATAGGTTTTCAAGCAACCATTGGATAGAGTTTTAGGTTTATGAAGTGGGAGGGGAGTTTTAGGGTAAGAAATCAGGTCAGCAGTGGCACAGGTGGATGCTCTGCCTCTGTGCCATCAGACCAACTATGCATTGCAAATTAGGCTGAGCCTGAAATAGGGTCTCTTGTACTTTACAGTTTCATATGGTGAGGTGGTAGAGGGATTAAATATTAAGAAGGATAAGGCTGGTGAAACTAAAGGCATTTGCTGTTTCAGTGAAGTGGCAGTGAGCAGGCTTGTTCCATCTACTAGCATGCAAGCACTTTTAATTGACTCAGTAAGAACCGAAAAGTAGCAATCTTGAAATCCACATGAAACTTTCAAGGAAAGGAGTCAGTGCTTGTAACATTTTTTGATGTCAGCTGTGGCATGACTCAGTCCTAAAGCTGGTATTGTTAATATCCTCGGTGGCAGCACTGTCATCACTGTCAGTTATTGTGGTACCAGTTCCTATAGTAACAAGTGTTTTTTTTTTTTATGTTCCTGGCTGTTGAGGTTAACTTTCATTCTAACACCCTGGGTACTGTTTCACCACTCCATTACTTTAGCCTTTCACATCTCAGTGTTGAGGATCTCAGTACCTATGAGAACTTCAGTACTGATCTGAATTCCTACTCGTCTCTTGCTACTGATGGATTTGGAGATCTTTTGTTCAGTGTCAACATTTCTGAGTCTGATGCGATCCCTGAAAATTGAAGTAAATGCCATCTAGCTGATGCAATAACCTTTTGACCAAAAGATTCTCTGAATACTTGCTTTGGTTGCATTGTCAATACAATGTATTTTTCTATTTATCTGTAAGCCTTGCAGATTTTTCCAATATGCAGATAGGGGGTCAGAAGAGCATTAGTGAGATTGAACTAGAAGGTCTGGGAATATTTCTGGTGCTCTTCATCAGAACCTTCCCCACCAAACGGTGGCAAAAAATATGTACAAGAGGAAACACATTGACTAACCGCATGAGTATCCTGTGCTATGCACTGATAATGAAGATGTGTGAGAGATAAGTAATGTATCACATGGTTCAGTCATTTCTTTCTTACTTGACAAGAGGAGAATGGATGTGCTGTTTAGACCTATACAATGTTAACCTACACATGACAGCTGTATAGGAGTCAAGGAGGTTTCCTCCCTTTAAGACGGGGCCAGTTATTATCAGTGCAGGGCCCTTTCTTTTGGTTTTGCTACATCACACAGGGTGTTTCCCATGTGCATGGCTTAAAGTTGTGGCAAACAAGAGGTTACAAGGAGGCTAGTTTTTTCCTTGCCTGGACAACTGGCTTCTAGCCACTCTAATGATAGTGGACCTAGAGTCATTGTAGAATTCTCTACATCAGCTGTTCTATTCCTTGTGGATTTCAGTGGATAATACAAAGTCCAGATATAGTGATTGCTTAAGTTCATCATTTGTATGTTAGACACTTAGTCTTGTAAGGCCAGCCTCCCCTTAGATATATTCCTCCATTTAAGCAAACAGTCTCATAACTTCTTCAACATACTTTAATTTCAGTAGATTTCTTCCTTAAGACTTTGGGAGTAATGACCAAAGTATCTGCTTCCTCTAACAAGATTTCTCTTGAATATTGTGCAATAGGCATTCAATACACAATAGTCATAATGAATAGACCTTTTATCAGATCAAAGAATGATTACCAGAACTTGCAAGGCTCATGTGTATGGTAGTTAACTTTTATGAACTCATTTTGAACAGTTCTTTTGACCTACTTACCCTCATAGAGACTCTGTAATCACAGATGCCTCAGTCCTAAGGTGAGTGGTTGAGAGCGCTATTGTCAAGGCAGACAATCCAAAGTGCTTGGTTACAGCATATAAATGTATTGCAGATGTGGGTGAGTCTTTTGACTCTGCAAGTTTTATAGAACTCTATCCCTCGAGATATCATTACCATTCATTCTGGCAACTTGTCTGAGTTGCTATTTTTATTAGTATATTTGATATTTTTTTCTGTGTTGTTTGAACTTGTATTATTGTATTTTGACCATGTCTTGGAGCTTACCTCTCCGGGCCTTTACTGAAAAAGGACATGTATCCAGCTGGACTAGCCCAGTCAACAAATGTAAAATAAATAATTAAATAAATAATTAGGCTTGGTAGGACTCACTCTTATCTCCTGCATCTAGAGGCAAAGAGGCTGTGGGAATGGGTTATGCCAATCAATTGCTTTCGGCTAGTTACCTGTATTCTTGAAGAAGCTGACTTCCTTGACTTCCTTGCAATGAAATTCTGGCACAAGGAGTTTCTTATTTCATCAGTGAGACTGAAGACTTTCCATCATTAAGAGAAGCCTTGTTTTGACCTATTTGCATACTCATCTGACATTAAAATGAAACAATGTCTACTTCCTGTCAACCTCACTGAAAATGTTGCCCAGTGGTGATGTAGTCCAGAAACAGCCATGACTATGCTAACCTTTCCCAGTTTCCATTTATACCCAAGTTTATTTAGAAAACCAATCAGAGCAGGTTTAGTGTCATTCCCATAACTTCATTGTGGCCTGAGATCTAATTCCTTCTGTGTTGGCTTCAGCTTCTTGAAGAGGGACTCTATCTAAAACCTTTTGGTACTCTTCCAACACTCCCCTCTGGCAATCTTCACATGGACTTTCACTACCTCAAATTGGGTTGGTCCACTTCCAGTGATGGCCAGGGATTTATTATACCTGCCTCAAGTCGTCAAATCCTCAACTCTTTCCATAAGTCTAATATAAGAAAAACATACAGGAACAAATGGACACATTTTATATTTGGCCTACCTCTGATGGTTTAGATCCTTTTTCATCTCCCCAGGTATTCTATGTTATCTTTTCTTATGTCTTTGATAAACATTATCTACTCTTTTTTCAAAATTCATCTTTCTTTTACTTCTAATTTCCACAATTAGTCTTTGGCATGGCTCAAAGTTTGCATGGCATTGCTCAGAAGTAGACCTTGCTTCAAGAATTCTGTACCACCTTGGTATTTTGAAATTAATGTAGAATGAAATGATGCTTCCTCCCTTCAAATCTATTCCAAGGCCAATTCAAATTATATTTTTTGGAAAACTCTCTTCTTGGTGGCAGTTCTCTCTTTAAAGGGAGTTGTATGATCTAATGGATAACCCTGTCTTAATTCTGAAAGTTAGCACTGAATCAAACTTAAACCATTCAGACAGACTGTGTGATTATTCTCCTAAATATCTTGACTAAGGGGAAATATAAATGGTATTGTATGGAGGAAGAGTATTACAATTCATCATCAACAGAACTAAATCAGCCTGGAAAGGTCATCAGTTGATTGCTTCATATATCTGCAAAAGAGTAAGTTCAAGAGCTTCTACAATCACTCTGTCCAGATGGTTTTCATGATGCATCAATTATTATTACAAAAACAACAGCAATACCAGTTATGCCTGTTGAACATTCTGCTAGAGTAGTTACTACATCAGAAGAATTTTTCAGCAATGCATCCTTAAAAAACATATGTACAGCTGCAGCATGGACTTCTCTGTGTTCTTTTGCAAGACACTAGAAGCTGGATTTCATTTCATGTTTAGGTCTTCCTTCAGGTTAGCAAGCGTAAGAGGTTTGCTTTCATGATGCCATCCAGAATCATGACCTTGGGAGTCTGTCACGAAAGTTCTGAAGACCTTGTCAGATAAAATAATGCTGTGCACTTACCAGAATGCTAGATCTCTGCATGGTCTTGGTCCATCTTTTTCAACATCCACCCTCCCATTTCCACATCTTAGGAAGACTGAGCTTACATGTAGATAATTTGTGGTGCTATTTGCAAATATTTACATGGTTCTTATTTATTTGCCTTCACACTTTGTTTATGAGTGGCTTACTTGAGGTCTGGAAAATAACAGAAAACTGAGGGCATTAATAGAATGAGGAGGAGTTATAGTCCAGAAAAGTATTCATACAAAGAGCAAAGTCCTGTGGGCTAATTCCTTAAGATTTTGAAGAAGGTATGTCATACAGTGTGGCTCTGTCATTATATTAAGATTCCATCTTTAATTTATTTATTACCTGCCACAAAATATTAGTCAAATCATTTTAATGACACTCCTCACCTTTATCCCAAAAATAGACTGATTAACTTCATTTCAACTAAAATCAAAATAAAATTAATTGTAAAATATTCTCCAAAAAGTAGGAATAAATAATATCTCAATAAAGTAAAATTCCATAGGAGGAGACACTCACCCTAATCCTGGCCCCACCTAACTCAAGCAACATCAGGGCAATTCTCATCCAACCACTACTCTAACCCCACAGTTGTTAACCCCAACCATGGTAATCTAACTTTTGCAGCAATAAATATTAGAAACATAAGAAATAGAATGACATGCCTGGATTCCCTTGCACTAGCCTGGTATTCTCACTATAACTTAGCTTAAACCCAGCATAAACAACTTCAGATTACATCCCCCAGCTATAATATCATCCATAATAACCTTATGAAGAAGAAAAGTAATGCAATAGCTTTAATATTTCTCAAATACCACTCCCCCCTCCATCGAAACAATACCAAAATTAAGTTCACCATAGTTTCTTATTCATTTCCTGAAAATAAACAAATGTGTATTATTGTACTTTTCATCCCTCACATCGACAATACAAGTACACTGGTAAATATCCTACATTGAATATCCATAGCAATTCCACAAGAAAAATTACTGCTCGGTGATGTCAATATTAATTGGTGGGACATGACCTCTAACTCCCCTACATCTAGTATGAGCTTATATGGTTTCACACAATTAATTGATAGCTGAACACATTATAGCAAGGCATCAAATTCCTTATTAGACTGGGTGCTAGTACCAGACCCTAGCAAATTCACCACCGCAGGTGCAGTGCTAGATTCTCCCTTTGAACATCTCCCAATCTGTACAACCAGACTTCTCATATCTCTGCTTAAACAGTATGTTTATAAAGCAACATGCAAACTGTCCAGGTTTAACCCAGAAATAGTCATCAGTATCCTATTGTCAATTACCCGGAGCATCCTAAAAAATCCTCCCCTTAGATGATTCTGTAAATTAATTCAATTCAGCTTTCCTAAATATCCTAAATAGCCCTGTGTCTCCTACAAGGAAGATACTAAAAACAAATAATGCAATGTGGTTATCCAAAAAGGGTAGAATTCTAATGCAGGGTAGAGGAAAAATAGTAAAAATGTAAAACACCAGAATATCTTGTCATCAGAATGTTCCACAACTGTACTAAAAAGCAAATACATGAATAAATGAAGACAAAAAGCTATATTATAATAACATTTAGAAAACTAGTAAACACAACCCTAAAAAATTATGGTCAACTGTTGAAGACCTCTTACATCCAGACCACAAATTCAAACCAAACTCTTCCCCAATAACTCACCACTCAAAATTCCAATAGAATTCAACTCTTATTTCATAGATAGTATAGCATCCCTAACCTAGGATTCCCAATATCTAAGCTCAACCCTGCCCAACAGCCACATGTCATCATATCCTGTCATCATATCCACCTTCAACATCAAACCTGTGCCCACGTCCAATATAAAACTACTATTAAACAAACTCATAGTATGCTGTACTCAGCTGAAGACCTTCCAAGCAATTATCTTAAAATAGTAGCCGACAGCATTGCCTGTCATGTCTCAGAATAGGTCATTTGGGAATTCCACTTCCTTCTCTCTGGAAAAAAAAAAAATCACACATTATCCCTGCACAGAAAGAAGGCTGTTAAACAGACATTACTAACTTCAGACCTATAGCAATCTTATCCCCTGTCTCCAAAATGCTTGAAGATGTATTCAGAAACAATTGCTAAACTATCTACTGCAGAAAAAATTCCTATCCTCACACAGCACGACTTCCGTCCCTACCATAGTACTAATACTGCACTTCTAGCATTTATATATAGTGTTAATAAAGACAGAAATAAACACTAATCTCCTCCTTATTTTTAGACTTGTCTAAAGCCTTTGACACAGTTTGCCACAGCAAACCTGAACTTCAAATGTCCTCACGAGGTCAATCTCAGCCTAGCCTTCTGTGGTTCAAAGGTTACCTGCCCAACAGGTATCAGTTAATAAAATGGCACTTCACCAGCTACATGCATCCCAGTCATCACTGAAGTACCCCTATGCTCTATCCTTGCTCCCTTCTACTTTAACATTCTCAACAACACCTTCCACAATCCACACAACAGGCTTCCTTAATTCAGTATGCAGATGACTCCACACTCATATGCACATTTGTCAACCTGGTTTATGTCCAAACAATTACTCTGGAATTTTTAATAGCTACTAAAACATAGCTTTGTAACTCACAACTCATGCTCACCCCCCCAAAAAAAAGTACTTCTTTCCTCAAATCCCTCTTTTATGAAAAAACAAAATTTTAAATCTTCTCTCTTAACAATACAACCATTGAAGTCAACTTATATAGCAAATTATTAGGGATGATAGTCTTAAATTTGACCTGTAGATACAAAATTGCTTAAAAAAAATCACAAAAACCCCCCAAAGGATGCTTTATAAAGCCAAAAAACTTTCTCACCAGTGCATCTAAAACTATACTTGCCACTATTTATCTCCTTCCCTCTCTACTTTATGCTACTACCATCCTTACTATCCCCCAGGTATCACAAAATTCAAAACATGAACAATACCATAATAAAGTGGCTAAGTTTGCAGCAAATACCCCCTTTCAGTACCAACCACTGTAAACACTAGTAATGTCTTTCGGCTTTTCCCAGTTAGGGGTCACCACAGCGGAACTCCCATCTGCTAATGATTGGCAGTGGATTTTTACATTGCCAAGTTGCCAGCCCGATGCCCAACCTTCAAAGAAGGCACACCCATTCTTGCACGCACCTACCTGTATGTCTTTATACGTCACTCAACCACGGGGAGGACATGCAGACTCCACACAGAAGGTGCTCCAGCCGAGAATTGAACGGGAGAACCTCTTGCTGTAAGGTGACAACGCTAACCGCTGCACCACTGCTGCCTACTAAAAAGCTTAAATTGGTTAGGACTACCCTATCAACTAACATATGCACAGCCTCTTAAAAGCTATAAAATTATCAGGCATCTTTCTGCTTGTCTGGCACTAAGTATCATGTTGCACAACTATGTTCCTAATCAGTCATTACAATTCAGTGACCAAAAACTCCTCTGTCCATAAACCTATCAAATCTGCTGGGCACAATCTATTCTCATACCATGTTGTTAAGGACTGGAACTCCTTACCTGTATCCATCAGGTCAATACCCTCCCTTTAATCCCTTCAGACCATTCTGAAATACTTCCTAGCCCAAGTCTGGCTCTGTTTTTGCTCAACTCCAGGATAAATTATATTCCTTTATATAAAAAAGTACCTATTTATACCTTACACTTCCTTATTCTCCCATCTTCATTTGCTTCCTAATTTCAGTCAGTTTCTCTCCTTTAACTCTTGTTCTAAACATGCATTAATAATCCTGTTGTTTTCTCACTTCATATTGCACTTCCTGTTTATATTACACAAACTTATTTTTAATTTCTGTATAAACTAGTTAAAATTTCTCTGAATATTAAGTAATTGTCATATAAGTTGTATCCATTCTTAACCAATGTTTTCATGTTATGTCCAATTTGGTATAATTATTTAAACTGTGTATGTTTTATATTATTTTGATGACTGTAAAACTATTCTTCTTAAAATATTTTTTGTAATACTTTGGAGCTTTTCTCTACAGGCCTCCTCTGAAAATGGACATCTATACAGTTGAACTTTCCCTGCTGATCAAATGTCAATAAATAAGTAAATTATATAGATAGATACATACATAAATAAATATATCCAAAGTTGTTTTTTTCTTTTTTTACTATTTCTTTTTGTAGCAATTTGTTGCATTTATGTAAAACAGAAATTTTCATTCTAAATTGTGTATTTTTTTCCTCACTTATGTCAGTGGAACTATATTCTAAGTTTAATAAAGGTGTGTTTCTTTTCATTGCATGCTGAGCAGCTGTCCAATTAGTTCCTGATCTTTTGTCCTTTGTCCCTGCCTTCAGATGATGCAATTGGGAAAGAGAAAGAGTTTGTAGTGGCTAGTCATGTGTTCTGTAGTCCGCAGTAGTCTCCTAAATAAAGTGATGCAGACTGCAACACAGTCAGTCACTTAATCCATACTTCTAAAACTCTTTGCAAAAGGAATCTGGACAAAGCCAGAAGTAATGGGGAGACAAAGGCCCTAAAATAGGGACATATTTAAATATCGCTCTTATAAACCTAGAAAGTTGCTAGAATAAAAGGTTCTGTGTTACTCTGAAACCCAATTGCTTGTCATTATTTAGTGAATTCGGTTCTCACTGATTTGATAGGAAATCAAAAGTTTTATGAGAAACATACTAAAAATATGAGGCAAAAATATGAACATTCTGTAGAAATCTATACATTTGAGAGCTATGAGTCATTCAGACAGTAAATCAGTAAACAACCAAACAGTTATATTCAAGTATAAGGTAAAAAAAACAGCAACAAGGAACAGGAAAAGATTCCTTGCAAAGTGTGCTGTACAATGTAATAAAGAGCTGAACATGACCCACTTGGTTAATATCTCACTGTTACTGGGGACTGAGGAAGGAAAGCATATTTTTAACTCAATACTCCAGTGTATAATAAAGCTAGCAACAAAGTGACAACATGGTGGATGGAAACTGAGGTAAAAACAAATCAAACCAAGACCATCAGAGAAACACTACTTTAATAACAAAAGTCAAAGCATTATGCACTTACACACTCAGGACTGCCTTAGAATGAAAAATGCTTAAAGTAAACAAAAATCTTAAAGTTAACAACCCCCTTACACTATCAATCTTCAGAATTCCCAAGGTTCATAGAAATCTTGAATGCCCACTATTTATACCAATTGTAGCAGTAGGGGGATCAAAAACTCACACCTTTGCCATTTTTTGTGGACAGAATGTTGAAATTATTTCCAATAAGGAAAGTCATATGTTAAAAGATTTGTGGGATTTCCTGGGGACATTTTAACCAGGGTTGGCTACAGCTTCATTTGTTTTTTTTTTTAACTATCGATGAGGTTGATTTATTTTCTGCTATACACTTGGAAGACAGGTTTGCTTTGTTCCATGACAGTTTAGTTTCATTCGATGTACTGACTATTGAACTAATACATTTACTCATGGAACTGAGCATGTTGGTATTAGAAAACAGTTTTGTATATATTGAGGGGGAATTGCTTAGACAGATTATAGGGGTGTCAATGGGGGCTGCATAGTCTCATTAGCATGGGAAAAGACCTTTATATTTCATTCTGAAAATTTTCAGTATATTTCTTTGTATGTCAGATTCTTGGATGACATTTTCTTTTATAGGATGGACCTGAAAAAATTATTGTTAAATTTATGGAATATCTAAATGATACAACCTCCTTTCTCAAGCTTACATCTACTTACAATAAGAAATGAATGAATTACATAAATATAATGATCTAACTTAATAGTGAGGGTTTCATATCAAAAGTA
>NC_056733.1:1851519318-1851569318 GCF_019279795.1 Protopterus annectens
GACCACAGTTGCAGTGCGCCACTCCCTGGGTACGTATCCAGAGGTAAGACTTTGATTAAACAGCTGTCCTAGCTGTGGGTTTAATTCCTCATTGAGTTCGTGGAGCACACAGCTGGGGACACCATCAGGTCCCATGGATGCTGTGTTTTTTGCTTTGGAGAGAGCAGTTCTCACTTGGGCGTTGGAGATGTTTGGGGGGCTGCAATCGTTTGGTATAGATATCTCTCCTTTTGGGGGGGGGGGGGGGAGAAGTTTGCACTGAACCTGTCAGCCAGTATGTTGGCAATGTCTGTAGGATCAGTAATCTTCACATCATTTTGAACTAGTTCTGAGCATATCTGGGAGTTTCCTCCCAGGTTTCTAACATAGCTAAAGAAGGCCTTATGATTGTCTTAAATGTTATCTTTACAGTCTTCATTAAAATAATTATTCTTAATTTTATTATAAGACACTGCTTCAGCATGCTTAAACTACCCCTTTCTAGCAAATTTCTCTTTCCTGCTATCAGACTTTCATCTGAAGTAGAATCATAGTCAGTGACTATGTTGTATGTACATAATCCAAGAATAGAATTGATTATTTAATATACTGTATATATTCTGGGCTTCTGTTTTTGAGCAACAGACCCTTTATTTTTACTCTTTAGGAATATATATATTTATGTAATATTCCATGGTAACCATCTTAGAGGTAGAGATACTGAATGTGTGAAAGAACAAACTTGCATATAGTAAATCCTAGATGACCGTTTCCTGGAAAATTCACTATTCTCCAAGGTATGAAAATTTCAGAGTTGGTATATATACATTCAGGGTGTGTGGGGGCCTTGCCCCCCACGTTACATTAAGAGGTACTGGGGGGCTTGCCCCATACAAAAAAAAAAACAAACTAAGTTTAAAGGGGAAGAATGATGTTTGAGATTCTGCCTCCTACAGGATTTCCTGTCATTTTTTGTTTTGACTTGTCAGCACTCAGCATTTCTAGTGGAGTCTATTCCGTATATAGATGCATGCTTGGGAAGGGGTCTTAAGAAGGACAGAAATGAAAATGTATTGTAAGTCATGATTATCCTTTGGCTAAATAAGGAAGTTTGCATTAAAATACCATGACAATATCTAATGAGATTTTGTGATGTGTAGTTAAAGGAGTGGATCTGAGAGGTGATAAGATTATCTTGACAAAGTATGGTGCATTGGTAAGGCCACAGCCATAAAATCATGTCCACTTCTTGGACTCCCACTCAGAATGGACATTAATTAAACCTGCTGTGGAAAGTTACGTTACTAAAATGGTAAGAATGAGGAAGGGTGGACTCCCATAAATGAATGCGATTCTCATCTACTCAGACCCAGGATAGCATATTTCTGCTGCAGTCTTAAAGAAGAACTATACTTTATTAATTAATTTATTTATTTATTACTGGCAGAATAATGAGACATATCAAAGATGCGAGCATGAAACTGCTTAGCAACACACAGCCTCAGTCATACTGAGTTTTCAGTATCTTAAATATAAAGTTTTAGTATAAATAGATGTCCAACGTGTCAGGAGTATAATGAATATATAACAAATTTAACAAAAGGAAAACTATTAAATCCTGCCCTGACAAAACATAGTAAATGAGCCCTATGTACAAGATGTTCTGTTTCACCTCCTCTGATTTTTAGATCCACAACTTTCATAGCAGTCACTAACACATTGGATGGAAGGCCCAAATAATTCATTTTGGATTGATCCATTTTTGCAACAGCAGGATAACCCTCACCTCATTAGGTCTTCTATAGTAACAAGATCATGCTTTAACTTTGGTTCTGTAGTGCATATTATTGACATTTGTCATTTCATGACACACAATTTTGATGCTGGCTTTTCCACTTCCCAAACCATTATTCAAATTCCAGTCATATGGGTTGCTGCCTGAACTTTGCTCATTTGTGCTACAATAGCCCTGCCATGTACCTCTTTCAAATGTTATCATTGCTTAAGGTTACTACAAATGCCTGCCATTGCAGGATGGTACCTACTTTGAGCAAATGTGACTTGTCAAAGAAAAAAAAAAAAGAAAATCTCAGATGTTATTTTAAGACAAGTTTTGTCTGATTCTTGCACAAAACTATAATGGTGTATCTGAAACTCATTAGTATAGTATGAACTGGTAAACTGAAATATTGTTATTTGCACTGATTGTGAATATGGTTTGTCTTGCAGAATCCTGCATTCTGTAAAAATATAGTCCAACTTTTGACTTCTAGAAGATGATACTCTTAACAGTAGTATTTTATACTCTTTGAAGAGCCTAGTATTAACACTTTTTTTGCATTCATATATAGGAATTTGCCCAAGGAAGAATACACACAACAGTGCATACCCATGCTGAATGTGATGCGTTATTTTTATATTTTAGTCAAAACATATCTTTCCTGACTGCTAGAATAACAGTCTTGCAAGGTTACATTTCTTTGTCTCTCTCTCTCTCTCTCTCTCTCTCTCTCTCTCTCTCTGTGTGTGTGTGTGTGTGTGTGTGTGTGTGTGTGTGTGTGTGTGTGTGTGTGTGTGTGTATATATATATATATATATATATATATATATAAGGAATCTGTTGATGTTACATTACTGCTAGAAGTGTCTCATTACAAATGGCACAAGTCAAGAACAAAGTCTAGGCTGGCTATCTCATATGCTGCACTCAGCAGAAAACTTTAAGGCAATAACAGGCTAACAGGGTGGAAATATGAGGAGTCGTGCCCTACAAATGGATGTGGTTCACAGCAGGAAGGAGCTGTGAAGTGCTTGAAAGAACCAAGAGACCGTTGACCTTACCTTGATTTTGTACTAACTCTATATGTTGTTCTTTCACTGTCATTAATGTCAATCTTAACTTTATTTGCTTGATTGTTTGACTTCTTAACTTGACCTATAGCGGTTAATATGCTTTTAAACCTATTAAAGTATCAAAGCAGGCTCCTAGATTCCTAGGCTCTTCAGTGTTCTTCTAATCTTGTTTCCGCATTTATTTTATTTTAGGTAGCTGTAAATAGGTAGGGCCTGACTTGTTATTCAGCAGAAAACTGAATTAGCTAAACATACTATTTAAGCAATCCAGAGGATGGAAAGTCATAATTTAATGAAGAATATCTTTGTCTATTCCTGCCTTTGATGTGCCTAGATATCTGAGGTACAGGTTCTCAGAACTGCTGCCACAGACAAACCCCCTCAAAGCACAGAAAAGCCCTCATGCCTCCTTTAGTTTCACAAAAGTGCTTTCAACTTCTTCATGTCAAGAAAAAAAAAACATATTTATTGGTATAGAAAAGCAGACTAGCCTATATTTCAAGCCAATTCATTACTTTTTTCACAATTATAAACACATTCACCTTCAACCTTATCTTTATTATAGAATTCATAATCTGTTTACAAAAAAACAAGTATACATTATACAATAAATTAGTAACCTAGCAAGCAAATATTAAAATAAGAAATGTTATTCAGTAATTTAACAGACTATGTAGTATGCCTTAATTAAATATACGTACAGTATATAAAATACTATTTGTTTAATTGAAATGCTTTCATAATAAATAAATAATTCAGCTATTACCGGAAATAAATGCTGGTGTAAGTGCTGTAACAAACAGAATCAAATCCTTCAAATAAAACTCCAACATACTGCAAAATAAAACAATAAAGGATTCATTGACAGTTTCTGTTTTACTTTTAACCTGTTTCACAGCCAAAAGAAAACAATTATGAATAAAATTTTAAATTCACAGTATTTTACACTTGTTTGAAAGTCTCCAGAAAAATGTCCAGACGTACATAGGGAGGCTGGTTTCTTTAACCTTGAGGTGCCAAACACTAATCATCTGAAATTTCCCACAGAAAACTATGAAGCAATTCTTTGCATTTGTTCCAGGTGCAAATCTGATATACTATTTTCAGTTTAAAAGGAAAGAGCAAGTTGGATTAGTAGACCCCTGCACAAGTAAATATCCTTGAAGTGGAATTAAGTAATAGTATCTTGAAACAGACACTGCATGGAATTATAGCATTATGTTGTACTTTTGCTAATAGACATAGATTTCATTTGCTTAAGTGTAAAAGTGCAACTGGGCATGTTATGTGTATATTCTTCTCTGAATGAGAGTAAGAACTTTTTTTATATATGGTGTTTTGCCACAAGTGTACCATTTGAAGTTTACCAAGAATATACTTCACAATACCAAGAGATTATTTCAGTGTATGGATCAAATCACATGTAACAAATTACCATTTTATGCAAGTAAGTAAGCTGCAAGTTCCATTTCAATGGGGAGAATATGACGTTCACTCGATGTGCATTGATTTGAAGTTGATTACATTTAGTAGATGTATACGTGGGTGCTTTGCTGCAGGTCACTTTCCCTCCATGGAAATACTGATCTGATTTTTTTTTAATTTTTTTGCTTTAAATATTTTACTACATTTAGAGTATCTTTGATGTCATTTAATTAATAGTAGTTTGTTTTGTATCTAAGTTCTCAGTGAATCATTCTCTCATAAGGATCTTTAGGATAGTATACTGTGTGTTATCCTGTTTCTGTGAAATGAAAGGATGATACATGTGTTGGCTATGTCATCCTCTTTTTATGTATTAATTAAAGGACTCAGTGGAACTACTGCAGCAGAATGTATATTTCTTTAGGCAGGGTTTTATATAAATTATATCAATGCCCTTAAAGGAATCCGTATTTCTCTCAGTCTTTCTCTCTCTTTTTATGCAAAAAATAGCTAAAAATCAATAAAATGCTACAAAAATGGCTTCTCTTTCCTTTGGAACTTGTTAGGAAATAATGAAGTCTCAAGCAGTACTAAAATCTACTGTTATGATACTTGGTGACTCAAAGACTTCTATCTCTCACTTATAGACCCCAATGGACAACAGCTTAACACATCTAACATATTAGGGCAAACTTTTCACCAGAGTCTGATATAGACAAAGCATACTGAAAATGTCAAACTGCGGTGGTGCTGCTGCGGTAGCGTTGTCGCCTCACAGTAAGACGTTGTCCGGTTCGATTCTTAGCTAAAGCGTCTTCTGTGTGGAGACATGCGTGAATGGGTGTACCTTCGTTGAAGGTTGTGCATCAGGGCTGTCAACTCACCACATAAAAATCTACTGCCAATCATTAGCGGACTGGAGTTCCGCTGTGGCGACCCCTAACCGAGAAAAGCTGCAAGACACAACAACATACTGAAAATGTCTATCAAAAGTAGTAGCACAGCTGAAGGTGGAATATAAAATCTCTCATCTTCTCTCCACTGCGAACAGGCATGCCACAGTTATTAACATTTTAATCCCCAAGCTGAAGAATGCAGTCTATTTCATTTGTCTTTTTATCAGTTCAAAATGCTAACATATTACAAAAGACTGAAAATAAAGCACTTCGGTTGATAAGCCTATGTCTTTATGCTGAACATCACTGTCCGACATTAATAAAGGTCAGGTGCTCTCTATAAAAGACTGAGACACCTTTTTGCTGAGTAAACTATCATTTAAATTGATCTCTGTGGCTACACTCCTCTAAGGCATAAAGTACAAATCAGGACTAGTCCTTTACATCCTTAGAGACCCCTTCGGTGTACTGCTGTACCATCCTACAGTCCTTTCACTATCTGAAAGGTCATTTTCCAAAACAGTCCCCACTGCACAGAAGACAGCTTGAAAATATAATAAGTGTTACCAATCTTTCATTTTCACTAATTTCTTAATACTGCATCTCCAAAAAAGCTAGTGTTTATGACTGTTTCACAAAACCAGGCTAAATTATGTAAATATCCTTGCAGCTCTTCACTTCCATACCTTATATTATCTGCATATCTTATTATTTCTTGTATAACTTCACTAAGGTAATAAAATGTATGGTCAAAATAATTTAAGCAACATTGTAAAATCTTGTGAATGTTATTAAGACATTATCCTTTGCTCTGTCAGGGGTGAGTATTCAGAGTTGTAAACAATCTATTTGATATCTTTAAGTTTTTCTCCTATTGTTAAATAATGGGGGGTATTCATAAAGGTACCCCCTTGAAATAAGGTGCATGGAACATTGAGAAGGGTAAAGATGAAAGACAAATGGAGATAAATCTGTTCTTGCTAGAGACCAGAAAACTGGTGAAGGAGAACATAGTGCAGGCACACATGTCTATATCAGTGACATGTGACAAGATCCTCCTGAACTGAAAGGACAGAAATGGAAGTAGGGATAACATGCAGCTTGACTGTGAGGACCACAAACTACCCTGGAGTACAGATGTGGTTCATGAAGGGACACGGTCTCATGCAGTTGAATTCCAGAATTAATGGTAGTGTCAGAGTCTACAGTCAGCATGCAAGGGGCCATGAGACAGGAGACGAAACTGCGGGGGTAGATGGTAGATGGGGGTGGAAAGCAAGTAAAAATGTTGCATGCATTTAAAGGGCACAGTAAATAGTCTTTTTTTGCCATGAAAAAAATTTAAATGTAACTGGCTGTGTAGTTTGCATTATTTCTACTGTATTTTTTTTACTTGATGCTAAAGTAAATGAGTACCTTCTTCAGCTACAAATAGGGCCAAAGGCATATAGAACGTGGCATAATTACAGTTTAACAAAACATAGTACTAGATTAGGTAAGGACACCACATTATGAGACTATAGCTTCCAAGCTTTCATGAGATGCAAATACTGTAGGCTGGCCACTCAGCAGTTATAGACAGATAATTAGTTATTTTATTATGGACTTATTAATCATTAAGGAAAACAGTTCATAGTGCACTTGAAGATAGCATGCAGGAATAGAGTATTTGTACTGTTCTATCAATTCTAATAGTCCAGGACAAGTCCAGTACATTGCTGAAACAATGTAGTCAGGCTAATCATTTTGCTGTAAAAACTTAATTTATATCTGGTTATTAAGAGATTCCCTTCGATCTCATCTTAGTTAAAAATATGTTCAGTTTATTCCTAATGGTTGAAGGGCATGCCCATGGAATGTACAAAGGACCAAATTGCACTCCATGGAAATGTAAAATTTTGACTGCAAATTGTTTAGTGTATGATAACTCTGAGACTGTAGCATTTCAAAGTATTCCCTGTACTACAATGGGCAATAATTTTGGAATTTTAGATAGCAAGGGCATGGCTGGGATGTGTATGGGGAGGGTCAGTACTTAAAAAGTATAACAGTAAAGTATGGAATATTACTGTTATTTTCCGTAACTCAGACTTTATTTTTCAAAGTGTAGGAACTTGCCTAATTAGATTCTTGTTTTCTTGTTAACCTGGTTTAAAAGTGAGTAATAGGCTAACTTCTTTGAAGGGCCATTTTAAACATAGCCAATAACTTGTGGTCTGAATTAAACTCTGTAACTTAAGTTTTTTTGTGCTATTTAACTGTTGTAGGCTCCACACTAAGGTGCGCTAGCCTGATATAAGCACTTAAAATGTTTTTCTGAAATTTCATTGTATCTCTGCCTAAAAAGAAAAAACAACAAAAAACAATCTTGTTTCCCACCTTTTCTAAGATAGTCTAATCCAGTTTTCAGGTTCTGCTGAATTCAGGACTGTGGTATAAGTTCCTGTGTTGCCCATATCCTTACTTGAATAGGAGGAAGTTTCTCTGTTCCCCAGTAAAAGTGGGGAGCTTTGAGCAGCCTATCTGTCCCTGGAGGAGTGGTCACAGCCCAGCAACTTGTAGTTTATTGGCTGTTTTGGGCTAATTCCTATCGCTTTCATCTCCCTGCCTTAAAACCTAAATTTGCAAGTTTTTTTGCTTGTATACTACTCAGTCACACCCCTCGTGGTGTCCTGCAGAGTACTTCAAGCAGGAGAGTGACAAAAGAGTGACTTTAACTGATATAATTATTTTTGTTCTCTACATTTTCTCCGGCGACTGCTAGTCTCAGTGAAAAGCGATTTCTATCAATTCTGAGCTTTAAAAAACTCTTTGCTGCATACTAAAACTGTTTTCTTGCTGTTAGCACTTTTATAAGTCATTTAAAGTCATTTTTTGTGCTATTTAACTGTTGTAGGCTACGCACTGAAGTGCGCTAGCCTGATATAAGCATTTAAAGTGTTTTTGTGAAATTTCATTGTATCTCTGTTTAAAAAGAAAAAAAAAAAAAATATTCTCGGTTCCTGCCTTTTCTAAGCTAGTCTAGTCTAGTTTTCAGGTTCTGCTGAATTCAGGACTGTGGTATAAGTTCCTGTGTTGCCCATATCCTTACTTGGATAGGAGGAAGTTTCTCTGTTCACCAGTGAGATTGGGGAGCTTTGAGCAGCCTATCTGTCCCTGGAGGAGTGGTCACAGCCCAGCAACTTGTAGTTTATTGGCCGTTTTAGGCTAATTCCTATCTCTTTCATCTCCTTGCCTTAAAACCCGCATTTGCGCGTTTTTTTTTGCTTGTATACTACTCAGCTAAGCTCCTCGTGGTGTCCTGCAGAGTACTACAAGCAGCAGAGTGACAAAAGAGTGACTTTCAACTGATATAAGTATTTTTTTCTCTGCATTTTCTCCTGCGACTGCTAGTCTCACCGAAAAATGATTTCTAGCAATTCTGAGCTTTAAAAACCTCTTTGCTGCATACTAAAACTGTTTTTTTGCTGTTAGTACTTTTATAAGTCGTTTAAAGTCTTTTTTTTTTGTGTTATTTAACTGTTGTAAGCTACACACTAAAGTGCACTAGCCTGATATAAGCATTTAAAGTGTTTTTGTGAAATTTCATTGTATCTCTGTCTAAAAAGAAAAAAAAAATATTCTTGTTTCCCACCTTTTCTAAGCTAGTCTAGTCCAGTTTCCGGTTCTGCTGAATTCAGGACTGTGGTATAAGTTCCTGTGTTGCCAATATCCTTACTTGGTTAGGAGGAAGTTTCTCTGTTCACCAGTGAGAGTGGGGAGCTTTGAGCAGCCTATCTGTCCCTGGAGGAGTGGTCACAGCCCAGCAACTTGTAGTTTATTGGCCGTTTTGGGCTAATTCCTATCTCTTTCATCTCCCTGCTTTAAAACCCGCATTTGCACATTTTTTTGCTTGTATACTACTCAGCCAAGCTCCTCGTGGTGTCCTGCAGAGTACTACAAGCAGCAGAGTGACAAAAGAGTGACTTTCAACTGATATAAGTATTTTTTTCTCTGCATTTTCTCCTGCGACTGCTAGTCTCGTGGAAAAGCAATTTCTAGCAATTCTAAGCTTTAAAAAACTCTTTGCTGCATACTAAAACTGTTTTTTGCTGTTAGCACTTTTATAACTCATTTAAAGTTGTTTTTTTTTGTGATATTTAACTGTTGTAGGTTACACACTAAAGTGCGCTAGCCTGATATAAGCATTTAAAGTGTTTTTGTGAAATTTCATTGTATCTCTGTCTAAAAAGAAAAAAATACAAAAATAATTCTTGTTTCCCGCCTTTTCTAAGCTAGTCTAGTCCAGTTTTCAGGTTCTGCTGAATTCAGGACTGTGGTATAAGTTCCTGTGTTGCCCATATCCTTACTTGGATAGGAAGAAGTTTCTCTGTTCACCAGTGAGAGTGGGGAGCTTTGAGCAGCCTATCTGTCCCTGGAGGAGTGGTCACAGCCCAGCAACTTGTAGTTTATTGGCTGTTTTGGGCTAATTCCTATCTCTTTCATCTCCCTGCCTTAAAACCTGCATTTGCGTGGTTTTGCGCACCGCACAGAGCCGGTTAGCTAGGGTTAAATATTTCAGGCTCCACGAAGTCTGCTCTTCAATTTTTCCCTTAGAACTAGTCAAACTCTCAAGTTAAGCACTCTAACTTTCCTTTTACAGCCCAGCACTTGCTCCAAGATCTCAGTAAGCACTAATAAATGCTAACACAACACCTCCCCCTTTACTATACAATAGTTCAAGGCTCCCTATTTCGTCCCTACAGGGCAATCAGTAAAATAGTTCAGTTATCCATACAGGCATATCCAAAGGGTAGTTTCAGGTATACTCTCCAGTCCAGCTGGTGAATCTGGGAATTTTGAGGCAATATTACAATTGCCTTATGTACATGGACAACCTTCTCCTCCTTCCAACAAACACAAATGTATGTGAGAGATGCAACTACACAGCCAAACTGGAGGCCAAGCTCTCTCAACCCAGTGCTGGAACAGCCAATCAGGAGGAGAAGGGAAACACTTGCACAACACTTCCAGTCTCACATAAAACAGTCATGCATGCACCAGCAAACAACACACATAAATACTCAAAAACATACTCGGAGGCTCTAAATAAAAATCTGCCTAAGCAGCAGAGACCTCCAAAGCAGACATCCAAGCAACCTCCACCCTCAAACAACAACCATGTATCACATACTTCACAAAGTCAGTGTGCCACGCAACCACAGCCCTTAAGGCGCAAAAACACACCCAATACACTAGTGATAGGTGATCCTATTGTCAGGCACACTGATGTCCCACTCACTAGACTGAACAAGGAGAAGGTTACTGTGAGCTGCCTGTCGGGTGCCAGGATCAGCCACATAACACAAGCACTCAAGTCACTCTAAAACAAGTACAAATATGACTCTGTCATTGTACATGTTGGTGTGAATGACCTGAGACGTACTTCGCTGGACTACATGAAAAGAGACATAGAGGAGCTCTCTGATCATGTAGGCCAGGCCGGTATGACCCTGACCCTGAGTAGCATCTTGCCCTCACCAAGAATGATGCCACAGTACGTGGAAAAAATTATCAGTTTTAACAATTGGCTAAGTTATTGCTGTCATTCAAAGGGAATCCAGTGTCTGTCAGTCTGGGACAACATGCTCGACAAGCCACGCTGCTTCACCAGAGATGGCTTGCACCAAGAAACCAGAAACTGAGGGTAATGCTACTCAATGCCAGAAGTCTAAACCTCAAAATGCACGCACTCGAGGCACTCCTTAGCATGAAGCAAATCGATATCTGTGCAGTAACAGAAACCTGGTTCAAAGCTCCAGAGAGCACCCCAGCACTACCAGGCTACAACTCATACCATAACTTTCGGCCCCAGAACCCAGACTGAAATACAAAAGGAGGGGGTGTATCCATTTTCATAAAGGATACCCACACCTCCAGGTTAGTAGTACAGCACAAGGCCTCGGAGACCATCCATGTGCAACTAACAGTGGGCAAAGCTGCTTTTCAGATTGTAGCCTGCTACAGATCACCTGCCTTGTCTCAGGACCCCCACTCAGCATTCCTGAGAACATTGGAAAATATAAAGGTCCTACCTAACACCATGGTATTGGGAGAGTTCAACTACCCAAACACTGACTGGGAGAATTACTCAAGTACAAACTCCTTTGCCCAACACTTCCTAAAGATTATAAACTCAAACGCCCTGGAACAGCTAGTCACCACACCCACAAGAGGTGACAACATAATACTGGACCTGGTCATCACCAACATGGGGAATCATTGCTCCACACCAGAGGTAAACCCCTCACTGGTAAGATCAGATCATAAACTAATCACACTGGACATCCACATCCCGACCCCACCCCCAGTCAAGGAAACCACTGTGAAAAACTTTTCAAAAGCAAACTTCACACTTCTCAAGATCGAGGTGGAAAGTTTCAAAGCCCCCTTGCTAAAGGATAATGCTACACAAACCACAGTATCCTTTATAAGTGCATTCTATAAGCATCTACAGGGATGCATGGATCGCGCCATCCCAAGTAAAACCAAGACTCACTCTTCCAAAAAGAGGAAGCCAGTCTGGTGGTCCCCAGCCATAAATAAGCTATACAACAGAAGGAGGAAACTACTACATGATAGAGCAAAATCCCAAAAACAAAAAAGACTTGCCTGCCCTGGAAATCCAAATCCCAAAAAGGAAAGGCATCACTGATAAATATTAGCAAGAAACTATGATCCCTCATAAAATCATCCAAGGCCAGTTTCGAAAGAAGAATTGCCAAGTACTCTAAAGATAACCACAAAGCCTTCTTTAGCTATGTCAAAAATCTAGGTGGCAACTCTCAGATATGCTCTGAGCTAGTGCAAAATGGCAAAAAATACACTGAACCAACTGACATTGCCAACATCCTGGCTGACAAGTTCAGTGCTAACTTCACCCCCCCACCCCCAAAAGGGCCTGTGTCCATCCCAGAAGAATGTAGAGCTACAGACATCATGGACATGCAGGTAAAAACAGCCCTCTCCAAAGCTAAGAATACAGCATCAATGGTGTTCCGGGCTGCGTCTTACACGAGCTCCAAAAGGAACTAAACCCTCACCTAAATTCACTGTTCAGACTCAGCCTTACCACAGGCTATGTACCCAAAGAATGGCATACAGCAACAGTCATCCCGCTCCACAAAGGTGGTGCCACAACAGAACCTGGGAACTATTGCCCTATAAGCCTGACTAGCCTGGTCTGCAAAGCTATGGAGCGAATCATCATGGAACTCATAAACAGAGACATTGGGAACCTCCGGACACTGGACCCTACCAAATTCGGCTTTGTTAAAGGCAGATCCTGCCTCCTAAACCTAGTTGACTTCTTTGAAACAGTTACTAAGGCCATAGATGAAGGAAAGGTAGTCCACACAGCCAGTCTGGACCTCGCTAAGGCCATCAACACCATTCTCCACTTTGGCATCATAGACAAGCTCATCAGCTTGAACACTAACCCCTATGTCACGAGATGGGTGGCCAACTGGCTCACAGAAAGAACACACATGGTCAGAGTTGCGGGTGCCATGCCTGACTCTAAACCAGTTACAAGTGGCGTCCCACAGGGCTCGGTCCTGGGACCCCTCCAGTTCGGTATCTACTTCTCTGAGGTACAGGTAAGCATGGGAGGACTATGGCTGACCAAGTTCACAGATGACTGCAAACTGGGGGCCATAATCAACTCTCTGGCTGACACAGACATCCTCCAGAAGGATCTTACAGAGACAGATACCTGGTGTCAAAACCATGGCCTCAAGCTGAATGCCAAAAAATGCAAAGTCATCCCCTTTGGGAAAAACAAAGTGCCCACGAATTACCACATAGGTGGTAATCCACTAAGTACGGAAAATGTAATTAGGGACCTGGGGACCCAGGTAGATAGCAACCTCTCCTTTGATAA
This sequence comes from Protopterus annectens, assembly GCF_019279795.1. Classification (NCBI taxonomy): domain Eukaryota; kingdom Metazoa; phylum Chordata; order Ceratodontiformes; family Protopteridae; genus Protopterus; species Protopterus annectens. The sequence continues at coordinate 1,851,532,393 of NC_056733.1, forward strand.
TCACATTGCCAAAGAGGTTAGAAATTCCTTCTGTGTAGCCCACCTAATCACGAGAGGCTTCACCTCTAGATCAAGTGAGGTCATTGTGCCCCTCTACTCATCACTCATTAGGCCCATAATAGAGTACAATGCCCCATTTGGTATGTACCTTACTCGACACCTGCAACAGCTGGAAAGACCACAGAAGTACCTCACCAAGAGGCTCATGGGCCTCAAAGAGATGCCCTATGCAGCTTGACTAAAGAAACTCCAGCTCTACTTGGTTGTTTACCGCTTGCTCAGAGGTGATCTGTGCCTGACGTATAAGGCCATGTCCAACCCGGAATTAATGGACATACTCCACCTCAAGAAAACCAAATCTCTTAGAGCCACATGCTCCAGTGAATTAAACCCCAGCACAGCAATAAACAGGACATGCTGGAGGGATAGATTCCTGTCCCAGAAACTTCCCTCACTCTGGAATAGAATCCCCAGTTTATGTTAGGCAGATCCCCTCGCTGACTCTCTTCAAGAGGAATCTTGACGAGTGGATGGGAAATCGTAAATTTACCCCTGGGATCACTTCAGTGGCCCTGCTAGACAGATGCCCAGGAAACTGATTTAAAAGGGAGGTGAAAGCCAACACATTCTGGCTAGGCTTATAAATGCCCTTGGGCAGATAGCCTAGTACCTACCTATGAACCTATAAGGTGAAGACCTTAACCATTATGCCAAAACTCCCCCAAATTGCTATGGAGATGCTCAGTATTGAACGCAGGACTTCATACATGCAAAGCATGTGCTGTACCACTGACCTACATTTCTATTTAAGGGATGTTCTCAATGCCCTTTTCAACCATGATAAGGTCTCCTTGGAACAGTGTTACAAATGTTCTCAATGCCCTTTTCAACCATGATAACATCTACTTGGAACAGTGTTACAAAAAATTATCACATAAAATAAGGAGCATCTGACTTCAGCAATGAGAATTGAATTTGAACATTGTCAGTAACTTAGAGAGATGAAGCCCTGACTATGATTCAAATGTTCTGAGTTTACTTTTGCTGCTCAGGACTGGCATCCACCGATTCACCTATTCCAGAAAGAAGGGCCATATTTCTGCTTGTGATGTACTAACCTAATGATAAGGTCAGTGCTGTAATCACACAGCAGATAACTTGAATCTAGCATACCAGGAACTGGGAGCTGATTCATGTAGCTATTTCACATTATGAGTAGTAATGCTCATGGCATCAAGCAGTTTAGTTACAGCATAAACAATCCCATAGCATATCAGTGCAGTCTTTGAGACATCTCTGTGTCTGTGAGGAAATTGGAGTTGTTACGAGACTGCTTGCATTACTCTTGGTACAAGCTAATACATAGAAAGTCTTCAGTATGATAAAACAGAATCTGAAACTGGAAACAGAGTATTTACATTGCACTAAAATGTAATACTTATTTAAAGTTAAAACTTATGTCACCTAGTTATGTACTGGCTGGTAAATTGTTTGCAAATTACTGCACAGATCTCATCTGATGCACCAGAAGAAGTTACACATTTCTTGTTCTTGGAGGAAGAAAGGGTTTTTGTTGTCTACTGGTAGCTAATTCCATCAAGGAGTGCAATTTTTGAGAACATTTTTTCATCCCTATAGCTGTACAGAACAGTGGTCTTCACAAATGTCAATTCTAAGTGTGTGTGTTTTTACTGTATGGGTAGTTCGTACAGTTATTTTGCATGAATGAAGTGGAGAAGTATGTACTAATAGGCATAAACATGCTAGGAGTAAATGTATAAACCTAGCCATGGCTGGCATCTGATTTGTCATCTGAAGCAGAGTACAATGATGGGTTTTGACATTTGCTGCATAAAAAATATGTATTTTGTTAAGAGTATTGTGTAGAAGGGCTGTATTTTGAGAATAATTGTTGGCAGAGCATGCTGTAAGGTGGGTAGCCATATATTTTAGGTATTGCTTTTGGTCCAGCTAATGAAAGATTATTGGAGATACTACAGGTAAGTTTTAGCTGATGGTGAATTTGTCTGCTGTTTCACTCTCCTTGTTTTCTACATGAATGAGCAGGTACCAATAGCAGGTCAGCACATTTATGCTCATCCAATTGATAGGTTATATTCCAGCTATATTCATGGATCTAATGAGGCATTTTAAAACTGCTGATCTCTGCATATTTCTGGCAGAGCTGCAGGGCTGTGAGTTTAGTGAAAGTCCATGCAGTTTGCTATTGACTGCTGCTAACAAGGAATATACATTTATCTGTAACCCACTTGCCAGAACCCATTGCTGTACTCTTCTTCAGAAATCAAACTGATTGCCAGTCATGGCTCATGGGGAAGGATTTGCAAGATTAAAATCAAGATTGCTCTGTTTAGTATATAGAATCCATTTCGTTAGTAAGGCCATCATTTACTCTTTCTACCCCTGAAAGTGCATTCCCCAAAATTGTACCTGCTACCTGGAATAGCATCCCATTTTAAGAGATTCAATCAACTTCAATCATTCAAAATATGTCTAAAGTCTCACTTTGCAAAAGAAAATAAATGTAACTGCTTTAAGGACAATGCCTGAGAGCAAACACATGGTAATCATACTGTCCAATGTCTAAAATACTCTGTCACAACTCAAAAGACTAAAGTCCCCACCCTTTACATAGATAGAGATAAATACAGACAGATAGATATAGATATAGATGTAAATGTATATGTATAGGAGTATGTGTGCATGTGTGTTTGTATTTAATTTGTTATCATTTACGCTGTTTGCTGTGTCCATAGTGTTGCACTTTAGTAGCTCAGTGTTTATATGGTGGTAGTTGAATTTATATCTTTTATGCCTTCTTTATTTATGGATTATATGTATGTTTAAAATACTCTTTTAATTGACTTTGCAACATCTTGAGTTAGATTGCTGTCTATGCCTTTATGGCCCAGGTGATGGCTGAAAAGGATTCTTGATTCAGTTTACTTTCCCATTTAACAAATGTTAAGTAAATAATAAATAACTAAATAAATAAATAAATAAATAATCCTGCAGAGTGAATGCAATGATATTTTAGTGCCGAAAATACTATTGTAGCACTTATAGACTTGGTTAGTGTAGAACAGAATTTTTTGCTCTTCTGATAGGTAGCTGCCGCAGAGAGGCTGCTCCACTTGGCTGAAGCAATTTAACTAACATCTATCCGTCTAAAGTAGTTTCTCGGGAAGTAGTCCTTTCCTTGGAATGTTGTACTTGATCAGAGAATATTAACAGATATCAAAAGCGTGGTTCCTTCTTGCTAATGCATTGACTTGTTCATTCTTCTAGATCCAAGCACTAAACACCATGGGTTATTTTACATATACTTAGCTTGTAGGCATGCATTTGGGAGTGGGTCCAGAGTTTTTTGCAGCCCTAAGTCTCTCCCCTACATGCAAACATCATCATCATGCTGTGCTGACAATAGAAAGTAGCATTTGCAGCTGTCTGCCCTGGGCCCAGAATGCATCGAAGCCTGCTGTGTGCAGCCACTTCCCAGCCCAGTGGATTCCCTCTTAGCTCTTGGCTCTGCACTCCCAGCTCAGTCTCTTCTCCTGGAGCTCTTGCCTCTACACTACCAGACCAGTATCTTCTCCCTGAGCTGTTGCCTCTGCACCCTCAGCCCAGTCTCTTCTCCCTGAGGTCTTACCTCTCCACTACCAGCTCAGTATCTTCTCCCTGAGCTGTTGCCTCTCCACTGCCAGACCAGTCTCTTCTCCCCAGGCTCTTGCTTTTCCACTACCAGCCAAGTATCTTCTCCCTGAGTTCTTGCCTCTCCACTACCAGCCCAGTATTTTCTCCCAGAGCTGTTGGCTGTCCACTGCCAGGCCAGTCTCTTCTCCCTGAGCTCTTGTCTGTGCACTACAGAGACACACAACACACTACCCTCTCTCCACAATGTGTGCAATCATTTTCTCTAGCTTCAGCTCCACCTTGAAGTGCCTCAGCTGCTACATGAACATTGCTTTCTTCAGCCAGAGTCAGGACTTTGTCCTTTGGCATCACTAGTGCAGGCTATTTCAAAAATAGGAACATATATGAAATATTGCTCTTATAAACTTAGAAAGTTGTTAGCAACTACAACAATAATATAACAGTTTTGCATTAGCATGCATTTGCTAAAGTATATGCAGTCTGAAATTCAAATGTACGTCATTATTTATTGACTTTAAAATTTTAAGAGGAACAGATAAAAACAAAATGAGGCAACAATCTGTATATTCTTCCAAAAATCTGGAGAGCTCAGAGGTATGGTTCCAGGTGAAATAGCTTAAAGAAAGGCATTACAGATCTGACGTTAATAAATAATGCCTATTAATAATAATAATGAATTAATAATTAATAATTAGCACCTGCTTTTGTCTATTTGAAACACAGTAGTGTTCACTATCCCTGTAAGGGAATGGCTGCAGAGTCTAAATATTGTCTGAGAAGTTTAGACCCATCATCATCAGACCATACACTCATCTTGCGCTTAAGACATTCATTCCAGAAACTTCCTATGCTTGTTGGTTGAAAAACTTGAGTTTGTAAATTAGCTTCATTTGCTTCAAGACTTTTAATACCACAATATCTGTATGGAGTTTAAAATTACACTGTGATTCAGCCAGAACCCAAGATATTTACAGTTATAGATTTGATTGATATTGATATCTACCAAGCTTTAATGAGAAGGCCCCTCACCTCCTCATGTTTCAGCTTTGTCCCAAGTAACATAAATGGTACTTGACTTTAATACTAGTTTATTATCCTTAAGCCAGTTATATGCTGTAGTCTGTCTATATTATATATAGTTGCACTACATCTGATGATTTTCAGCCTTGTAAAAGAATGAACTCCTTAGCATCTAGAGAAATGAAGGTCTGGTGGTACCTGCATAACATCATTAATTATAACAAGAGGAAGACCTCCCCAGAGCTGACCTCTAGTTTATCCCTTGTTTATAGAGGGAGTAGTTCAGATAATGTTCCTCTCTTAACTATAGTTCAGGTTCAACTACCCAACTAAATGTTTTCAGCAAATTACATGAACTGTCACTGAACCCACAGCCCTTCAGTTTCTGCTTAAATATGCAGTGATCAACAGTTTCAAAAGACATCTTTAAAATCCAGGAATATGGTTGTAGGTAACAGACTTGTTACTATATTTGCATAAAGTCCATTAGTTATGTTTTAAATATATCCCTTCTAGCAGTCTGTATTTGGTGGCATATTCCATGGAAATTATCATATTTGAGGAAGAAATCAACCACAGAATGTTTGGGAGCAAATAATTAGAGAGGGAAAGATAACAGAATAGGAAAAGGTCAAGAAGACATTTCCCCTATCAAGGAGTATAAGCAAAAAGAAAGGACTAGAGAAATTCTAAGTGAAACATCAGCACTGGTAGAGTTTTTTAGTACAATCTAGAACAGAAGCTGCTGTTAAAAGGGGATAATTAGTAGAGTATATATCTATCTAAAAAAAAAAAAAAAAAAATATATATATATATATATATATATATATATATATATATATATATATAGATAGATAGATAGATATTGCAAGCTAACTATAACAATCAATCAGAGGAGGTCAGAAAGGATTGGAAAGAGAGATTGAATAAGCAATTGACAAAGAAATAATGGGAGGATATATGTATGTCTCCCAAATATGCAACAAAGTCTAGAAGGTTTATGATTTTTGCTTGGACTTGTTTGCATGGGCATTTTTATATTCTAAGCAGACACCAAATAATATTTCCTTTGGTAGATTACAAATGTTGGAGGTATGATGGCAAAGAAAGAGATAATTGGAAACATATTTTTGGGGAGTGTAATGAGTTGGCAGACTTTAACAATTCTCTATAGACACTTTGTCATAAATACTGGGTGACTAAATTAGAGTCACTAAGGAAATTATTTTCAGAGCTGTGATACAGAATCATAATTGCCTAGACATAGTAAGGCCTTCCTGAGTTTAATTCTGGTGGCTGCAAAAAAGCAATTGCTAGAAAATGGAAATCAGAGTCTAAACCAACCATACTAGTAGTAGTGGATATAGTAACAGATTCAAAGAAATTGGAATTGGGATCTTTAGAAAAGTGTAAGAACGAATTACATAGAAGAAATGGGAACTGTGAGAACAATACATGCAGAATAATGCTCTGGAGGAAGAATGAACATGTGTCAATATGACTTATTTTCATTTATATTAATGTATGATTGCCAGTGTAATAAGTGGTAATTTAATAAAGATGTTTCTTGTTTAACAAATAAACAAACCTACTGAATATAATGATCACAAATGACTGAAATGGTGTTTTTTTAACACTTCATGCACTCGCCAGTCCTGGTTCTAGCAAGATTGTTTATTACTTTTTGAAGAGGTGGTTTAAAGACCACATTGGTCCTAAAACAGTATGCTGTAGCTCTATACCAATCTTGCTGTATAAAGATGCATGCAGATGATGTATTATAGGGACATGGCTAATGAATATTAGTCATTTGCTCTGCTCTGGACTTGTACACCATGATTTAAATGAAATATTGTGCAGTTATTCTTGCATTTTGCTGCAGTATCTTCTGGATATTTTCTTCTTGCAATCTATGAACACATGGAGCTGTATGATCTCAGTCTCAAAGTGCATTGCTGAATTGCAGGATAGGCAAACCTAGATCTTTCTTTCAGTTTGTGGATCATTTGTTTTGGGCATACAGGGCACTAACAGAAAACAGCTTGCACAAAGTCTGTGGGATGCTTATGCTTAGTTTTTGTAGTGTTTGGGGACATCTGACTAAATGAGGTTTGGGAGAAACAAATTTGTCTTGGCCCCTCTTTAGTTAGGTTGAGGGGATGTAGCTTAGGGGTAAATGGGAAGGGATATTGGTTTGGTAAGTTAGGCTTCAGGGACTGGGCTTTGGATAATATAGGGTTAAGGGATGGTGAGGTAAGGGAAGTGATGTAGGTTAGGGAGTGACATAGAGTACCTGATATATATGAGGTACCAGAGAAAATGGTCACATTTTGGTGTGATTTAGTGTTTGTGAAGCTGACACACATCCAGATGACCTTGTAGGTACTTCGGTGGCAGGTAGGCCTTGGAGCTCTTGTGCTGCAAGGAGGGCTTTTACAATGAGTATTTTTTTCTGTCACCCCCTCTCCTGTGGTATGACTAATTATGCTGTAGATTATGGGGCTTTAGAGGGTGGGGGGGTGTGATGATGGGGTGAATGGGGGGGTAGCATGGAGGTGAATTGTGTTTGGTTTGCAAGCAGGCAGTTGCGGCGTGGTCTATGGCTTACTTGGTGTCTTTACAACAGCTCCTTGGTCCCTTATAGCCCCATAGTGCATTGGTGGGGTTGTGTTTGATGTTCTTCATGTTTCACTGTTGCAGTCATCACATTTGGGTTATCCCTGCCAGGGTAGCCTCAGCCGGCGCAAAAACCAGAGGCTTAGTATTTCTGTGTCGTTTGCTGTCGCTTCAGGACTGACGTCTAGTCATCAGTAGTATAACGTAAGGCAGCCAACGCCATTACATCAGTCTTTCTTGCCATGGACCCTGAAGCAGAAGCAGTTCACATGAGTGCCAGTCGAATGCTACCTGAGTTTCATCTTCCGAACTGAAGCTGGTCTTCTAAAGCTAAGTACCCCATTGGAAATCCTTTTTTCTTGCACTAACAGATGTCAGAAAAAGTTAACAACTGTTTCACCTGTGGAAAGCAAATACCACACCAAGACTTTCATTCTTACTGCATCACTTGCTTAGGCCCAGGCCATGACGTCCCCCACTGTCGCTTTTGTGCTTTGTTCAATACCAGAACTATACATTGTTGGGCCCTTATTGTAGCTAGATATTTTTGCTTACAGTCCTCAAATTCTGATATGGCTTCAGTAAGCCATCCGACAGCAGATCTTCTGAAAAAACGTAAGGATAAAGACAGAGACAAACTGCACAGGTCCAAACCTACCAACGATGCTTCCGTTAAACTAGTCGCCAGTTCTCCGGTCCTCAGTTAGGCACTTTAGCAGCCACTGATGCCCGTTTCTGTGGATTCACAGGCCACTACCGAGACTCTTTTGGAGTCTGGTATGCCATAAAACTCCTCTTCGACTAAGGATCCTGTGGTTGTCTCTCCCTTGGATGGGTCCGGAGCTGTTGAGCAGGCACCAGCTTCTGAGGAAGTACTTCACACTACCGATTCACGACACAAACTGATGACTTATTTCGCGCCTACTGTTCTTTCGAAAACTACTAAGTTTCTAAGGCCACACCCAAGAAGCCGATGACCCAATCTCAGGCATCTGCTTCCTTGCCTCAGTCTAAAAATGCTTAAAATGGCAAAATACCTTATCATACTGATCAGAGTAAGCCAAGCTACCCCTTCCAAAAGAAAAATAGATCTGTCCCCAGTAGTTTTGTCGGAACAGGAGTCTGATGACTCTGATGCATCTGAATATGAAGACATACCAACACCTTTGACCAACCGTTCTTGGAATTCATAAATTCCAATGCCCTGGATCAACTAATCCTTGGTCCCAGCAGGGGCTCCAATAGCCTAGACCTGGTCATTACCAACATGGGAAATCGATGCTCCACACCTGTGGTCACCCCCTCGTTGTTCAGGTCTGATCATAAGCTAATTACCCTTGACATCCACATCTGACCCCCACCCCCCAGTAAGGAAACCTCCATAAAAAACTTCTCCAAAGCCAACTTCATGCTACTCAAGTCAGAAGTGACAAACTTCATGACACCCATGCAGACGGGAACTGAAAGTTCGACTGCTGAATCCTTACCCTAAGGCACTGTACGAGCACATCCACTCATGCATGAATCATGCCATCCCCAATAAAACCAAGATGCTGTCTTCCAAAAAAAGGAAGCAAATCTGATGGTCCCTTGCCATAAACAAACTTTACAACAAAAGGAAGAAACTGTTGCAGAAAAGAGGAAAATCCCAGGATGCAAAAAACTCCCTTACCAGCCACAGTAAGAAGCTGAGATCCCTCATAAAATCCATGAAAGCTAGTTATGAAAATAAAACTGCCAAAAAGAATCTAAATGACAATGCTCAGATCTGCTCTGACCTACAACAGAATGGCTTTAAATATACTGATCCCAATTATATTGCCAATATCCTGGCAGATCGATTCAGTGCAAACTTCACCCTCCTCTCACCCCCTAAAGGGCCCATCTCAACACTGAAAGATTGCCAAATTCAGGTAATAACAGCCATACAGGTAAAAAACACACTCTCCAAAGCTAAGAATACAGCATCCATGGGACCAGATGACATCCCAGGCTGTGTACTACATGAACTACAAAATGAACTGGCACCTCACCTAAGTGTCATGTTTAATCATAGCCTCACCTCAGGCTTCATGCCCACTGAGTGGCAACAGCTACAGTTATCCCACTCCACAAGGGGGATCCACCTTGGATCCTGGGAACTACCGCCCCATCAGTCTGACAAGCCCAATCTGCAAGGCCATTGAACGTATTATCACGGAACTTATAAACAAAAACATTGGCAACCTTCAAACACTGGACCCCATGCAGTTTGCGTTTGTGAAGGGCCGATCTTGTCTCCCGAACCTGATTGGCTTCTTTGAATCAGTCTCCAGAGCCGTGGACAAGGGTAAGGTGGTCCACACAGCCTATCTGGACCTCGCAAAGGCCTTCAACACCATCCCCCACTCTGGAATCATAGATACATTACTAAGATGGGCATTAATCCCTACGTCCCTTGATGGGTTGCTAACTGGCTTACTGACAGAATCCACACTGTAAAAGTAGCAGACTCTAAATCCAGCTCCAGAAAAGTGACAAGTGGAGTACCTCAGGTTTCATCCCTGGGACTGCTCTTGTTTGGCATCTACTTCTCTGAAGTACAGGTCAACACTAAGGGACTCTGGATAGCAAAGTTCAAAGATGACCGCAAACTGGGAGCCATTATTGAATCCCTAAATTATGTGGATATTCTACAAAAGGGCCTTACAGAAACAGATGCTTGGTGCCAGAGCCATGGGCTCATGCTCAATGCCAAGAAATGTATAGTTATCCCCTTTAGGAAAAAACATGTGCCCATGAATTACCACATAGGTGGCAGTACACTAAACACTGAAAGTGTGATAAGAGACTTAGGGACACAGGTGGACAGTTGTCTCACCTTCGATAACCACATCACCACAACAGTCAGGAGATCCTTCTATGTGGCACACCTCATCACTAAGGGCATTTCATCCAGGAAAAAAGGAGGTCATTGCCCCACTGTACTCATCCCTCATTAGACCCATTATAGAATACAACGTCCTGTTTGGTATGTACCTCTCAAGACATCTGCAACAACTGGAAAGGCCGCAGAAATACCTCACTAAAAGAATCACAGGCCTAAAGCAGATGCCCTATGCTGACCATCTAAAAAAACTCCACCTATACTCTGTCGCATATCGTGCACTCAGAGATGATCTCTGCTTAACATACAAGACCATGTTAAACCCAGAGCTGTTGGACATGCTACACTTAAAGAAATCCCAATCCTTCAGAGACACACTCTCCAGGGATCTAAACCTTGTCATCACAATGAACAAAACATGCTGGAGGGATAGGTTCCTGACCCAGTAACTCCCCAGACTCTGGTACAGACTGCCCATGCATGTAAGCAGAGCGCCTCTTTGGCCCTCTTCAAAAGGAACCTTGATGATTGGATGGGAGATAGGAAATTCACCCTGGGGATCATGTTAGTCACCCTGCTAGACAGGGGTCCAGGGAAGTAAATACTGTGGGAAGAAATAGCAAGGGAATTGTTATGGCTAGGCTTGTATAGACCCTAGGGCCGATAGTCTAGTACCAACCTATAAACCTATGAACCTATTATGAGGATTCTGATGCAGAGGACTCCATTTCTTCAGCCTCTTCCCCCAAGGACTTTTCCTTTGGGGAAACCCTTCATACCTTAAGGGAGCATTTCCAATGAGAATGTCAGGACTACTCTCAGTCTAAAAAGAGACTCAGGGAATTCTTAGATCTTCCACAGCACAGACCCCTGGCCATTTCCCTACTCGTGGATGTGGTGGATGATGTTTTCCTGGAATCCAGTTTGACTCCTGACACCCTCCCTCCTGCACCCAGAAAACCTGACAGGTATTACAGAGTCCCTGACTCACACAAATTTCTTTTTAAAAATCCTACTGCTGACCCTGAGGTAATTTCTCAAGGGCCTAAAGGAATTTAAGCAACCTCTGCTAAGAATCCCACCCCCTCAGATAGGGATTCCCGATTACTAGACAGATAGGGTAAAAAAGTATACACCTCTGCTACTCTTGCTATCAGAGCACTAAATTGCCAGTTCCATATGCTAAAATTTCAGCAACATACCCTGGAACTCCTCAAACAAAAAGTGTCTTCCTTTCCTGCTTGTGCAGAATCTAAAGAGTTACAAGAGTTAATGCATTGTGCAAGTCAAGTAACTAAACACACCTTGCACTGTGGTTTTGATGCCCTAGAAGCTTCTTGCAGGGCAGCAGTTACTGGTTCTGTCCTTATCAGGCATGTGTGGCTTAAGGAACAGTCCTTGCCAGACCATGTTAAATCTAAATTGTTGGATGCACCCTTGCACAAAGACAACTTATTTGGCACTAAGGCAGAGGAGGTCTTAAAAAAGATGGAAGAAAAAGCTAAATCTATGCAGACAGTTAAAGATTTCTTACAGGTCCAACCACCCAAATTCAGCAGGCATTGCCACTCCAAGCACTGGTCCTTTCCTGCTCCCACCAGGTCAGTTCAGCCCAGACCCTGTGGAAGCAGACCTATGACAGCAGCCACAGGGAATGCAGAGATCAAAAGAGTGGAATTCCTCCACTTGGGAGTTCTAAGCCACCACCTCATGGTAAGAACTCACAATGACTGTCCTCCCCCACCCCCTCCTTCTGCCCACCTTCACATACCCCTAGGAGGAAAACACTCCTTTCAGGCAAGCACCTCGACCACCAATACCGATGACCACTGGGTCCTCAACATAGTGTCCCAAGGATACAAATTTTCTTTCCACACCCTTCTAACTCCAAAGGGGTTCCCAGATCTACCTCCAAACCAGTGGGCAGAGGTGCAAAAGCAAGTCCTTTCCCTGCTCTCTATGAGGGCAATAAAGCACGTTCCTGCAGAATAGAAAGGCCAAGGTTTCTACTCCAGACTTTTTCTGGTACCCAGAAAAGAGGGGAATTGAACCTGGTGCCCCATCCTCGATTTATCCATTCTAAACATCTTCTTGGTGATATCAAAATTCAAAATTCTCACCCTCCAGCACCTGCGGCCCATGCTCTCCAAGGATGCTTGGCTAGCCACCTTAGACCTAAAAGAGGCCTACCTCCACATTCCTATCAGGGAATCACTCAGGAAATATCTATGTTTCAGGGCAGGATCTCTGCACTTCCCTTTGGCTTATCTACTTCTCCCAGAATTTTCACAAAATATCTGACTTTGGCCATTGCCTTTTGCAGACAAAGGAATATCCAAATTTACCCATACTTAGATGACTGCCTAATTCAGGCAGACAGTCAGGAAAAGCTGCCCAGGCACCTGGCCTTTGTAATGTCCCTACTGAATCCCTAGGGTGCACAATCAATGAAAAGAAATCCAGACAAGTACCCACCCAAAGGATTATATGCCTGTGAGCAAGCCTGGACACAGCATCCCAGATGGCATTCCTTACACCAGAGAAGCAATCTTACCTGACAGCCTACTTATCTCAACTAGCCACCAGACCACAGTTATCTGCAAGGAAAATCCTGCAAGCTCTGGGGTTCATGGCATCTTGCATTCTACTCATTCCATATGCCAGACTGCATATGAGGAAACTTTAATGGTACCTAAAAAGACTTTGGTGTCAACACTCTCAAGATGTGGAAACTCTTATAACCATGATTCCTTGCCTCAGGAAAGATTTCCTTGGGTGGGCAGCAGCATGCTCCCACAACAAGGGACTGCCTTTCTCATCACCCCCCCCCTGCCACCCAGACCCTCACCACAGATGCATCAGACTATGGCTGGGGTGTACATCTGGATTGCAGGTGCATACAGAGCCAGTAGAGCCCACAGCAAATCCATCTGCACATCAACCAAAAAAGATATGTTAGCTGTCCAGCAGGCATTGACAGCTTTCAAGCCACTTCTCTTCCCAGGGGCTCTCCTGATCAAAACAGACAAATCACTGTGATGTGGTATATCAACAAGCAGGGAGGAACTTACTCCTACCCTCTATGCAGGCTGGCCATGACGCTTTGGCACCCAGCCTCTGCCATGCAACTCCACCTGTTAGCACAATCCCTGCTGGGTTCTCTAAACTCTCTGGCAGACCACTTAAGCAGAAATATTCTGGACCCACATGAGTGGCAGCTAGACAAAAGTACCTTCTCCCTAAAACTCAGAAATGGGGCACCTAAAAGGTTGACCTCTTTGCCTCCCACACCAACCATCAGCTCAGCAAGTTCTGCACCAGGGAGCATCACTGCATGGCTTGAAAAGTGGATGCCCTGTCCTTCCCCTTGGTCAATCGATTGGTCTATGCCTTTCCTCCACTACCTCTCATCCCCAGGGTACTGCTCAAAATAAGGGAGGAAAAACCAAAGACAACTCTTATTTCTCCAGACTGGCTTTACCAGCACTGGCACCCACTGCTGCACAGCCTGTCCCCACTGCCACCATGGCATCTCACTCAGACACCAACCCTCCTGACCCAGAGGGAAGGAGAATTCATGCATCTCCAATTGCAGACCCTCAGTTTGGCAGCTTGTCTTATTCCCTAACCACCGATCAGTCTGCCAACCTCATCAAACAGGTTCTAGATGTTATGCATGAGGCCAAATGTCCTAGCACTAGAAAGTCTTATGCTGACAAATGGAAAAGGTTCTGCACCTGGATTCCGGCTAACGGAGCCAATATGGCACAGCCCTCCCTTCCTCTCATCCTGGATTACTTAGCTGACCTACTACTCAGTGGTCTCTCTTTTTCCTCTATTAAAATTCATGCCTCTGCTATCTCTGCTCATTTCCCCACTTAGCAGCCCCTTTTCTCACACCCTCTGATCAAACAATTCCTAAGAAGGGCTAGCAACTTAAGAATGCACAGAAGGGCACCTACCCCAGCTTGGGACCTTAACTTTATGCTTGAAAAGCTCACCCTGCCCCTCTTCGAACTAGCATCTTCAGCAGAGTTAAAATTTGTCTCCTGGAAGAGCCCTTCATCATCTTCCATGCTGACAGGGTTTCCCTCAGGACTAACCCATCCTTCATGCCCAAAGTGGTGTCCAGTGTGACTCTCAACCAATCCATTAATTTGCCCACCTTTTTCCCTAACCCACAGAACAAGGGTCAAAGGATCCTGCACTCTCTAGATGTGCACAGACAGCTCAGATTCTATCTAAACAGGTCTAAATCATTCAGAAAGTCTGATCAATTGCTGGCTAGCTTTGCTGCAGGGGCAGAGGGCAAAGCCATCTCCAAGCAAACAATTTCCAAATGGATAGCACACTGCATCCATTTCTGTTACAAGCAGCATGGAAAGCCTCCCCCAAAGGGGGTCAGGACTCACTCTACTAGAGCAGCCTCCACCTCTGCAGTTTTCTCAGAGGAGTCCACACCAGGTACATCCTGGAGGCTGCCACCTGGACATCTCTTCACACTTTCACCAAACATTACCACCTGCCTATCTTCTCAAAATCCAAGGCAGGGTTTGATTCTGCAGTCTTGCAGGGCATCCTAGCCAGCCCCTAGTCTCTCTGACTGCCTCCACCCTTTTCCTCAGCTTTGGGAATCAACCCAAATGTGATGACTGCAAAAGTGAAACACAAAAAAAGTAGTACAGATGTGTACACTTACCATAAATGTAGATATTTGAGTGTATTCACTGTTGCAGTCCTGGTTTCCCTCCCTCCATCCCCCTCTTCTTTTTCTCTCTCCATACAAGAGACATTTTGGTATCTACTTTCTACTGGTGGGGTTCTTCCATCAGAACTTGGCTCCCACTTGGGGGCTCCTAACAGGGCAAGAAAAATCTGATGTAATGGTGTCAGCTGCCTTACTTTATACTACTGATGACTTGACGTCAGTCCTGAAGTGACAGCAACCAACGCAGAAATACTAAGCATCTAGTATTCGGGCCAGCCGAGGGCTACCTTGGCAGGGATAACCCAAATGTGATGACTACAAAAGTGAATACACTCGCACATCTACATTTATGGTAAGTGTACACAACTGTACTTTTTTTGTAAGTCCATCTGCCTGTTCTGTAGCTGTATGTGCTGGGTCAGTGGTGGTTTAGGGCTGTGGCGGCGTGTTGGTCTGTCCATCCATTGGTGGTGGTGGTTTTCTCAGCCTGGTCACTTTTCCCTGGTGGTTTGGTGGTTACAGGTTGTCGCTGGTGCCTAGTTTATGTTTTCTTAATATCGTCTGTGGTTTAAGTGGTCCGGAGGAGGAGTATAGGTGCCCTTGTGGATTTGTGCGGCTCTTCTGATAATTTGCCGGGTTTTCAGGACGTTGATCATTCATGGCATGGCAGAGTCCTTTGTGCATGTGCAGTGAGGGCAACGAGCATTAAATGTGGCTGTAACAGGAGCTTATGGTGGTTTAGTGAGCTCTAAAGGGTGGGAGGGGGCGGTTCAAACCGAGATGAGCTCTGTGAATGCGGGAGCTATTTATACCCCTGGTAGGGATGGATAATTAATATAAAAATATAAAAAACGTGAATGCGCAGTTTGTTGCCTCACATTGTAGGTGTTCTTACTAAAGCAGTACTTGTGCTAGTATAATGGAGGATTGTAATTCTTGTAATATCTAGGTGATTTAAGATGCCACATCCACCATTATATATACATTGAAGTAGGAGGGGAGGCAAACTTATTGGAGCTCATATGATGGAGTGGCACATGGCACTCCCATGGGGTATGGGGCCCTGGGTTCAAGACTTGACAGGGCTGATTTGTAATCTTCACCACATGCTAGGTCTTTGTCTAGGGTTTATTAGAGGATTGAGAGGTATGAGGTATGGGGTTTCAAGACGGAGGCTCAGGTAATCTTTTTGCTTCATCAGTTTTAGTAGGGGTGATAGGTAGTGAGGATGCAGGGGTAAGCGAAGTAGAAGACAGGTTAAAGTAAAAAAAAATATACACACACACACACATATATATATATATATATATATATATATATATATATATATATATATGGCAAGCAAAGGCACACACTTTTATGTTGTATGGGTAGGTCCCGGGTTGGTATGCTATTGAATGGGTGATGCCTATGTTTGCTTTGGGTAGGTCACTGGTGAGGGTGGTACAGGATGTCAAAAAAAACAAACAAACAAAAGAAAAAAACAAACAGGGTCCTTGAAGGGAAAGTGCTATTAAAATGTGGGGAGGAGTTCATTGGTGCTTACTGGGAGAGAGGGTCCCAGGTTTTGATACTGGTATGCTACATGGTTAGGCAGGAAAAGGGACGTATGTATGATGCAATGTGGTAGTTAATGTGTGCTATTTCTTTTTCTGCAGATGGCTAACTTAGCTGGACTGAGGCAATGCTGGCAGGCCATAGTGGATCTGGCAGAGGAACTGTTCCAAGAGTTGTCCACAGCTGAGGCAGTTGCGGAGCAAGAGCAGGTATCTGGGCAGAAGAGGAGGCATTCCACGTTGAGAGCTACAGCTCAGGGGAAGAGGCAGTGTACAGCAAAGGAGGTGGTTGCAGCTGCCTCAGCGGCTCCAAGCGGGTCTCAAGATGGAGGCTCAGGTAATCTTTTTGCTTCATCAGTTTTAGTAGGGGTGATAGGTAGTGAGGATGCAGGGGTAGGCAAAGTAGAAGGGGAGCTCAGTGGTAGGATCTCTGGTACACAATGGAATGCTCTTGGGTGTGCTGAGTTGGAGATGGCAGGGGCAGGTGGGTCCAGCGGGGCAGATATAATCGGAGGCAGTGCAGGGTCATAGAATACTTCTGGGGTAGGTTCAGACTTGGGTACCGTATTTGGTCTTCACCCAGGCAACTGGTTAACCACGCAGGCATTGGGACAAGGATCAGGGTAGTCTTTTTGACCCCGCATATCACATCCTCAGTGAAAGAAAAAATTTGGAAAGGAGACTCTGTAGATGTGTTAGAATTAATTGATGCTGAAGGGGTGCAGCAGCTCGTAGAGGTGGAATTTACTTATAGTAAGGATTTGTTGGCTGCACTGGTGGCTTTAGTTAGGAAAAGAATAGGAAAATTTCACCCCAGGACCTGGGATAATTGGGTAGTAGGTTTTATTTATTACATGGCCGTGCATCTCAAAAAATATGGTTCTTTGGCTTTGCCCCTTTTGGGTTATTTTCTTACAATGTGGGAGGCAAAATGTTTGCGGCCTGGGAACACCTGGTTATGGTGTGATTAGAGGTTCCATAAGTGGAAGGCAGTGGATCATTCACTTCGCTGGGAGGTGTGGCATCCGGATATCTGGTTGGCTACCATGATGGATACCTATGGGGGGTCTAATAGGTTGGAAAAAGGGAGTGATGTAGTCAGGGTGTGTTGGTATTTTAATAGTGGCTGTTGTGTATGTGTAGGGTGCAAATATTTGCACTCTTGTTTAAGGTGTGGAGGTAGTCGTCCGGCCGTTCATTGTGGTTGGCGTGAATTCATGGCTTTGAATTCCAACTTCATGTCAAGGCATTCAAGGGTTTCAAGTCATTAAGGGTAGAAGTAATTTTCGTGGATATCAGGGAAGTGATTTCTTTAGGGGGAATAGGGGAAGGGGGACCCTTCCCCATTAAAGTGGAGGTCTTAGGAGACATGCTTCAAGGTTTTCCCAACTCTGTGCTTAGAGATGAGATATTAGATGGGTTTAAACTAGGGTTTTCTATTAAGTCCGGGGTGGTGGGTGATGGGGTGGTTTGCAGGAATCTGCACTCAGTGCATGGTAAAGAATTATACTGGAGGGGTTGGTGGGGAAGGAATGTCAAGCTGGCCGGTTGTTGGGTCTGTTTGACAGCCCTTCTTTTTTTTAATTTCAATGTGTCACCATTGGGGTTAGTGCCAAAGAAACAGGCTGTGGAGTTTAAGCTGATCAACCATTTGTCATATCTTGAAGGGGGCTCAGTTAATGATTTCATTGTGGTGGAGGATGTTAAGGTTTGTTATGCATCCCTGGAGGATGCTGTCAAGGTGATTAATGAATTTAAGGAACCATGGTTGTTAAAGGTGGACATTGAGTCTGCCTTTTGTTTACTGACAATCAGGCATGATGATTGGCCATTGATGGGGATGGTAGTCAGGAGCAAATACTATTTTGACAAAGCTATGCCAATGGGCTATTCTGTGGCATGTGCAACTTTTGAGAAGTTTAGTATGGTGCTACAATGGGTATGGTAACAGAGGGTGGGTACACATAAGGCAGTTCATTATTTGGATGATTTTTTGCTAGTTGCGGAAGAAAGGGTAGGTGTGCAGAAAGGTTTGTGGGAATTTATGATCATGTGTGAGGAACTAGGGGTACTGGTGGCTCAACAGAAGCTGGAAGGTCTGGCTAGAGCATTAGAATTTTTGGCATTAAAGGTGGACGCGGAACGGGGTCTGTTTTGCTTGCCTATGGATAAGATAGACAGACTGAAGGCAGTGATAAGGTCAGTGGTGGCTAAGGATAAAGTGAGGATTCGGACAGTTATGGAGTTGTTAGGGCTTTTGAACGTTGCATGTTGAGCGGTACACCCTGGGCATATGTTTTGTAGGTCAGTGGCATTTCTGTTGAAAGGGGGTAGGAGTAAATTAGGGTGACCAAGTTAGTTTCGGAGTATTTGATGTTGTGGTCTCGGTTATGGAACAATTCAATGGAATTTCCTTTTGGCAGACGAACTGTGTAGGGCAAGAGGAACTTCAGTTATTTACAGACACAGCAGGGGGCATTGGCATGGCGGCTTACTTTGGGGGAAGGTGGTTTGCAGCTAAGTGGCCTCAACCTTGGAAGGAGGATTGGAAACATGATGTTGCATTTTTAGAATTGATGCCTATTTGGGCAGCTTCTGTAGTTTGGAAAGACAGTTAACATGGCAAACGAGTTGCTTTCCATTCTGATAACATGACTGTGGTACGGGTGTTGCAAAAGAAGATGGCTGAGTCAGAATTGTTACTGTTGGTTTTACGTAAACTGGTTTTACAGAGTTTCTTAATAAACTTTTCCTTTACAGGAGTGCATGTGCCTGGAGTGAAGAAAAACATTGCTGTTAGTTTGTCCCAATTTCAGTTTTACAGGTTTCGGCTACTGGCTCCAGGGGCAGCAGACGTGCCAGAACTTCTGCCTGTGGAGGTGTGGAACCTTGGGTCGAGGTAGCCAGGATGTTGGTGCATCATTCTTGGGCTCTCTTTCCCAGGAATGCTTATGATAAGGCTCTTTCTGAATTTGACCAGTTTGTTCTTCAATTGCCAGAAGAGGAAGGGCTGTGGTCAGAGGAATTGTTGCTGCGTTATTTAGCTCGAGCTTGAGAGTTAGGTAAGGCTTTACAAATGGTCAGGGTGGATTTGGCCATAATTAGCATATTTGCATGGGTGTCAAGGTTATGGGATTTTATGAAATCGTGGACGTTAGGGAGTATGTTGAAAGGTTGGGGGAAAGTGAATGGGGAACTTAGGAATATGAGATGGCCTCTGACGTGGGCGCTGTTGAAAGTGTTGTTGAAACGTTTAGCGTTACCAGAAGGTAGTTCTCCAGATTATGTTATGTGGGTTACATTATGTGTATGGCTTTATTTTGGTACCTTTTGAGTGTCTGAGTTGTTAGGGTCATTGTTTTGGAGGGATGTAATGATAGGTGAGGGGGTGGTTATCAGTGCATTGCAAAAGATGAAGCCAGATGAATTGGGTAAGGGTTCAGTGGTTGTGCTTAAGGCTGATAAGAATGTTGGGCTTTGTCCAGTATGGTGGGCCAAGGAATTAAGACAGCTTTGGATGGGGAGATGGTATGATTTGTTTTTTTCTTTGGCTGATGGGAAGAGAGTGACAAGTGGTAGAGTCATACATCTCATTAGCAGGGTTTTCTGCTGTATGGGTTTTTCATCAGAACAGTTTGCAGTTCATTCTTTTTGAATTGATAGGGCTTCAGATTTAGCTAGGGAGGGCAGTTCTATTGAGGTTTTTAAGAGGGTGGGGGTGGTCTTCAAATGCATTTTTGTCATATATTAGATAAGGTTTTGTTTGTATGTTATTAATTTTCTTTTCTTCTCTTTTAGGAAAACAGATTGTTATTATGGACCACTCTTATATCCACTGGGCAGAGAAACGTGGACTGATAAGGGAGGATGGTAAAATCCTGGACTTGTTTCATTTAGGGTGGTCATTGACTTGGCATGGGGTCAGAGGGCTTAGATGGGATAAGTTGATGTACGAGTTTGAGCAAGTATGATTGAAGGTAGGGTATCCTAGGATACTTGTGATCCATTTGTGAGGTAATAATCTTGGTATCATTTCTAAGAAGTGTTTGGTAGATACTATTTTACAAGATTTGTTGAAGTTACAGGTGGTGTACCCAAATATGTGTATAGTTTGGTCAGAATTAGTTCCACATTTAAGCTGGAGGAATGCTTGTAGTCATCGGGCGATTGAGCGGGTTAGGCGGTTTATTAATCAGAGACTGGCTAAGCAATTAAGGGTTTTAGGGTTGCATACTGTTGAACATAGGGATTTTTCAGATGGTGAGGTCTTTTGGTATCGAGCACATGGGGTACATTTGAATAAGGTGGGACTGGATTTGTTTAACGTTCACTTGAAATTGTTTTTAGAAGGGATGGTGTATGTTATGGGATAGGAGGGGGAACAGCCTGTGTGCAGGCTGGTGGCAGAGAAGAGGCACATGATTGTCCTCATCTGTTCCCCCTCAAGGTGAAGGTGGTCATGGATTTGGATTAAGGAGAATCAAGTGAGCTGCTGGATGCTGCTTGAATAAGTGAACTTCATTGGTTAATGGTTGGTTTGAAAGAGGCGAGCAGGTACGCTGCCCGTTCAAGGTTTGGGGGTGAGTAGGTACACTGCCTGGTGGAGGATGTAACAGGGTGAGTGGGTAGACTACCCTGATGTGTGAATCAGCCAAGATGAGTATGCTGCCCTGAGATCGTTGAGAGTGGTGAAGTTATTGTTTTATTGTTGGTTTTCAGTTAAATAAGTTTATGTTTATTCAAAAAACTGGAACAGTAGTCAGGATACACCATGAGAAGTCCAGGATAGTCAATAAAAATCTTTTATTCCATAAAAACTGCAGGAAATATTCATCAGATCTACTAACACAAGTCTCTGACACCTTTTTATACAGTTTAAATTGTTCTTGATTATATCAATAAAAACCTCATTATGTAATTAATCAATCGGAGCTTTAAAGACATAGCTCCATTCTTCTAACAAATATAATGTCAATTCACTTCAGAATCCTTACAAAATCTAAACAGTCTGCAACTCACATTCTAATTTATGTTCCTAAATATATTTAATGCTTGTCTCTCATTCAAAAGTTTTAATACATGTTATATATTGCTTTTCTTTCATTAATTCATATTTCGCATTCAAGTGCTTCTCGTATCTTATTCCATATTAATGCTCATATTATATTCTAAAGGAGCTCACATAAAGCATGTATATAACAATATGAATAATCAGCATGTCTGTGAAACTATATATATATATAAAAATATATATATATATACACATAATCAAAGTCCTATCTACAATTATAGCGTTTACTATGCATCATTATCATAAAATACATAGCGCTTAATTTAAAAGTTTTAATCGCTGTTTCTGACTTCTTAGTTTACATTTAACAGACAATTACAATACTGCTCATAATTGAACTAATAAACGTTAGGAAAAGATATACATATATATACACATACTCAAACTCCTATCTACAATTTTAATATTTACTATGCATCATTTCATGAAATACATAGTGCTTAATTTAAAAGTTTTAGTCGTTGTTTCTGACTTCATGGTTTATATTTGACCAACAATTTCTATACTGTTCTTAATTGAGCTAATAAACATTAAGGGTATATACCTGTATCCTTTCTCTATATTGTTCTGCTCAATAAACAGTATTCTCTTAGAGTAGTTTTTCTAAAAACTTAATATGCTTCTTCTTATGCATCTAGCACTTAAGTCTGAATGAGAAACTTAAAACTTATTACACATTATTCCTAGTTGTTCTTTATTCATAATTTATTACTTCAAGCATCAGATCTCCCTTCGTGTTTGTGTTAAACTCAATTTGAGTCTAAATAAATTAAATATATGAAAAGTATGTATGAAGTTTTTTTAAAAAATAAAGACATGTTTATTAAATTCTTTACATATATAAAACTTTAGTATATACAATGCTTAATATAAAATGTATTCTATAATATTCTATTGATTATAAAAAATATCATCATGATGTAAATATTCCTTAGAACATCTGAATAAACAATATAAATTCAATATGAAGACGCTTAAAATTCATTCTGTATTATTCTCTCCTCTATTTATGTATGTGTCTATAATAGTATATGATTATACATAAAATTAATAGAGAAATAATCAACTATACTTTCAGTACTTCTCTGTATGATCATTGGCCCCATAAAACTATTCCTATGTCTACTTCTAGTATATATATATATACAATAGAATAAACTACACTATTAGGAATATTAAAATTGATATTCAAGACTATTCATTAGTAGACTTAGATTCAGAATGTAAAAAATTACATGTATTCTGAATTTGCAAATTTACACAAAAAGACTAGTTTCAAGTACATCATTACTATTATAATAAATGCATATTAAATTATACTGAATATACCTATCATATTATAAAAGACATAGTAAAAATATATCAACTTGATTAGTCACTTTATAAAATTCCATATAAATACCTTTTAATGAACTTTTGAATCTTAACTCCATATAATATATCGTAAATGGATTTAAATCAAATATCTACATATGCATATAACATAGAGGTTACTTATACTTCTGTCTAATCAAGTAAAAACTAAATTAATTAATACTCTAATATACATTAAGTATGCACTTATTAGATAAATAAAAATTCTTTATGTAGTAATTAATATTTATTTGGCACTTCATAT
The DNA here is from genome assembly GCF_019279795.1 of Protopterus annectens. Taxonomy (NCBI): domain Eukaryota; kingdom Metazoa; phylum Chordata; order Ceratodontiformes; family Protopteridae; genus Protopterus; species Protopterus annectens. The sequence continues at coordinate 1,851,555,523 of NC_056733.1, forward strand.
GATTTTCCTAATCCAAGGATTATTCAATAGTAAATATATTTCATAATTCAAGTATATTTAACCTCTTGCTTATACCATCATTTTTATTTCAAAATTGGTTTCAAGGATAGATAATTATTAATGCCTGGTTCCCTGTGTGCTCCCGTTCTGAGAATCCACTCTAATTCTAATTTATGTAGATAATTGTTCTTGTCTCCCATTCTTATATTTTCATTTAGTGTTTGCAAAACCCTAAACTTGAATTCATGATTAGGACACTCTTTAATATGCTTGGCCAGTGCATTTAATTCATTTTGTTTCTTTATATCATACACATGATTGTACACTCGTTCTTTCAGTTTCCTTTTCGTAAGTCCTATATAAAATACTGGACATTGTGTACAATTGGCCATATAGATTAAGTTCTTAGTGTTACAGTCTGTGTATGTCCTTGGAACAAATTCAAAATAACCATTTGGATGTGTATAGTTTTGGATAGTGGTGATATATTGACACATCTTGCATCCCAAACATGGAAACGTTCCTTTTTTCCTTCTATTATTAACCTTATTATTATAGTCATCATGTAAATTTCTGGAAAATATCTCTTTCAAATTATCACATGTTTGGAAGACAAACGTAGGCCTATTCCCCACTAATGTATAGACCTCATCTGTTATGCTTAATATGTTCCAATGTCTTCTTATAATTTTTCTTATTTCTGCATTATCATTCGTGTATTTCATAATGTATCTGACTGTTTTTTCTGAAGCTTTATGGGCAGCAGCTACTAGTTTGTTTCTCTTTTGTGAATTAACTCTGACTGCTTCATTTCTTATAGACTCATCAGAAAATGATACTTCATGTCCTGTAAAGGGTATAAGTTCTTGTCTTATATTTCTGACAAGACTGGCATTATATCCTCTCTCTATAAAGATTTTCTAGTATAATAGCTTCTTCATACAAAACTTGTAGATCTTTGCATATTCTCAAGATTCTAGAATACTGTCCTCTTACTATCCCTGAAAAAACATACCTGGGATGCATACTACTATACTCTAGCATGGTGTTCTTCCAACACTTTTTCCTAAATAATCTGGAATTGATTTGTTTCTTCTCATCTAGAGATATAGTTAAATCTAGATAATTCACTCTGTCTCTTGAGAATTCATATGTGAATCTAAGAAAATTGGTAGTATTATGTAAATAATCTACAAATTCATGTAGTTCTTCAATAGTCCCTCTCCATAGGAGTAGGATATCATCTACAAACCGCCTGTAGGTTACTATCTTTGCCATCCATTTACAATGGAACAGATGTTCTTGCTCCCAGTGGTATAAAACAAGATTCGCATAGGAGTTCGCACATGGTGTACCCATGGCGACTCCCCATGTCTGTAGATAATATTGATGGTTAAACAAAAATATATTGTTATGAAGTATCATATCAAGAAGTTGTGCTATGAGAGTCTGTCTGTCAGTGGAGAAGCTGCTTTCTTTCATCATGACTTCCCTGATGGCTTGAAGGCCGTACTCATTTGGAATACAGGTAAACAAGTTGCATACATCTAACGTAACTAATAATAAATCATGAGTGTGTATTTGCTTTAATTCTATTATCTCAAGGTCTTGTAATAATTGCTGCGTATCTTTCAATATAGTGGTTACTTTATCTACCAGTGGTCTCAATATTTTTTCTATGAATATGGAAACATAGTAAGTTACCCAATGTCTCCCTGCTACTATCGGCCTCATGGGTATAGGTATCTTGTCTTTATGTATTTTAGGGAGACATTTCAGAATCGGAACCAATGGTTCTTCGACATGAAAATAATCATACATCTCCTTGCTAATTTGGCGGCACATCAAAAGATTGTATGTACTGTCCTTGACTTCTTTTATTATTTTCATCACTTCATTCCTAGTCAGAGTCTTATACGTATTATCACTCTTGAGCATATTCTCTATAATTTCTATGTATTTCACTCTGTCTAACAATACTACCCCTCCCCCTTTGTCCGCTGGTATTATTGCTATCTCAGTGTTATTCCTTAGCTTCATCAGAGACATGTATTCAGCTTTATCAAGATTAAAAAATCTATTCTTAACACGTTTATTGGCATAAAACGCATAAATCTCCTCACAGATTTTGACAAAGCTCTCTACTGCCGGTGGTAGAGCAGGGCTAAAAGTACTATTGCGTTTAAACATATTTGCATTACTACTAACATAATCATTATTAGCATTCTTGAAAAATAGTTTAATAGCTATTTTTCTAGCAAATAGCCTTAAATCCGCTACTGTCTCTGATAACTTACTTGCTTGTGAAGGTACATAGTTAAGCCCTTTGTTCAAAAGCGAAATGTCAGAAGTCGATAAAACATGCTCAGAAAAATTATGTACCAAAGTCAGTTCCAATTTCTTTTCAGTTTCGGTTGTTCGTACCTGTCTCTGGATACCTTCCGTTTCCTTGGTCCTCTGCTCAAGGACCTCCCTCTGTTCGCATTGTTGGTTCGAATCGGAAAAGGGGCATCCATCTGTGTGGTGATGGTGGAGTTAGTTCGTCTAACAGTTCCTGTTCTCATGGGGTCATCACTATGATGGAGGGCCAATTGGTTGGGTGGTGGTGTTTGAGCATCTATACTCGCTGTCAGATGTTCCACACTGGAATGGTTCTGAGTGCTAGTCGCGTTGACAATGTATGACTGTGGCGCCAAATTCAAGTTAGTCGCTCCATCCATTTCCGGTTCAGTATCACCAGTTATGGCGGTGTCTGTCGGAACATTACGAACGGTGTTTCCAACAGTTCTCGGCCATACAAATATATTCCCTGTTTTAAAATCTTGTGCATCACGTGTCAACTTACGTTGTTTAATATTTTTAAGCTTCTCTCCATATAAACGTATTTGGGTAGAAATGTCATTCAATTTCTGTATGCAGGTGTCAGTTTATGTTTATATAATTTATTAATAAAGGTCATCAAAGGTCTTTTTTTGTTGGTGTGAGTTATTTAAAGGGGGGGGCAACAGCTATATTTGTATTTGGCTGTATGCACAGCTTGAGTATAAGTGCAGGTTTTTCTGAAACACATTCCCTGTCTTTGCAGCTGTATATCTGATCGTCTTTCATTTGGCATAACAGAGCCATAAATTACAAGAACCTTATCAACTAGATTAATGCTAGATTAACTCATTCTGAGTGACTTAGGTGCAGAAGAGTGTATTTAATGTAATAGTGTCCATTAACACTTAAAAATGATTGCACAACATAAAGTACATTTTGGGTCATAGTTTAGGTTTCAACTTCCATGAAGACAAGGGTTAATGGTTGAAAGATGATCTGAGATGTGTCCTCTATTAGCCTAATTTTGTTTTTCTAATTTTATGCACAGTGAAAGATTAAGACCATGCATGTGGCTTTTCTTTGCACTTGTTACTACCAAACTTCTGCTGGCTCAGAGCACAGGATTAAACATGGCTTAACATTTTTCCATGATAACATCGACAGTGTAATTGTACAGCATAGCTTGATATACTTTGTTTGTGATTATATTGTGAATTTTGTACTCAGTGGAAAACTATAGCTTGATATTTATTGAGATGTTCTTGTTGCAGCCAATGAACTTGTTTCTTTGTTGAGTATGCCAAGCAAAATGGATAAGAAACATTTTAAAGTAAGTATCTTACCTCTCAACCTCTCAGCTCAAGAAGTCTGGACAAAGCATAAAATAATGGGGGAGGACAAAGGCCCAAAATAAGGACACATTTTAAATATTGCTCTTATAAACTTTGAAAGTTGTAAAAATAACAGGATTTGTGTTAATATTCAATTTCTGAAAGATATAAAGTCTGAAACTCAAATCTAAGTCATTATTTAGTGACTTCATTAGCCATAACTGTTTAGGCTTCGCTATTCTGTTGCTTTCTTTCATTAACATCTGAAGATGTAATTTAATGTTGTGATATCTAATTTCATGTGCTTGCCTATTTATGATTTGATTGCTTCATAATATATAGTGTATTTAATAAGTATTCTGCACTAACATAATTCATTTTATTAATATGAATCATATTTGTTCTGAAAAAAATAACAACCATAGAATGTTTGATACTCTGGGTAGAGGGAAATGACATCATGGTTTACCAAGAGTGGGCAATGTTAGAGGGTAATGGGAGTTTTACAGTATAAGCCCGAAAATTATAGGGTGGGTAATGTTAGAGGTTAGTACAGCTTTATAATATGAGCCAGAAAATTGTCAATAATAGGGATGGCCATTTAAAAGAAATGGATGGAGTTCATTATGAGGATGATCATGTTTATCATATACATGTTCATTGATTTTAGTAACTGTTTTAGTAGGGACAGATGTTCATAGGTTCATAGGTTGGTACTAGGTTATTGGCCCTAGGGCCTATACAAGCCTAGCTATAACAATTCCCTGGATATTTCTTCCCACAATATTTACTTCTCTGGACCCCTGTCTAGCAGGGCGACTGACATGATCCCCGGGGTGAATTTCCTATCTCCCATCTCTATGTAAATAGATATTGGGCTTTTACAGGCAGAAGAATCAATCTGTGGATCTAATCTTGGATTTAATTGTTCCTTATGACACCATGTTTAAGTTGTTAGTTCCTCCTTGGCCAAAATTCAATGTGGTACAGAGGGTTGGCTCAGAAGTATGTTTGCATAACAGACTGACCTATCCTATATTTATAGACAGTGAACCAGGGACAGTGGACACTGTTCCTGACAGATATATATGTGAGGCACTGGTTGAGTCCCTGATTGATTTCTAAAACAGTATGGGGTCTCCTTAAAGTAAGACCTGCTTCTCTTGAGGAAAGGCTAGTCGGTGATACCTTCTCCTTTTCTTAGAAAAATACCTTGAGTCCTGGGCAGCTTTTCACCATTTCCACGATGCAACTCTTTTTTAAAGCTGTGTCTTCGGTATACTGAATAACCTTATATATCTGTCTCTTCAAAACATCTTCACTTCAAGAGGAAGTAACTGTTCCATGACTTCTTTAATATACTTGATACAGACATCTGTAGCAAGGATATTATCTTGGAGTTACAATTCCGCAGGTATTCATTCATCCACTCATTCGTAGCTTCCATTTTAATCGCCACAGCCTGTCCTATCATAAAGAAGGAGCAAAGCACAGTAGCTTATCATGAACATTGTGCCAAACCACCACAGGACACACACACACACACACACACACACACACACACACACACACACACACACACACACACACACACACACACACACACACACACACACACACACAGTTGATATAAACATTTGTTTTCCTCTTTTAAGACAAATAGTTTGGTCCTTTGAGATAGTAATGGGAAACATTGACAGTGAATACCCTATATTGCAGCATTTGACAATGAACATGAACACAATGAACATTCTAGAGGTGCCTAGAGAATTTTAAGGAGTTTACTTGTATCTAAAAGATTTTTGCACTCATTCTGTCATAATATTTTTGAAAACAATTTCCTGAAAGTCCACCTTTAAAATCAGCTGTTACCGACTGATGTTCTAGATCAGTATCATAGTGACAGAATGAACACTTCTAGTTTCACATTAAATTTTCCATTTGACTTGGACAAACACAATATTTGAATCAGTGCTATAATAAACTGTCAGAATTAGCTAGTGGCTTGGTCTGATGCTTATTACTGTTAACATGCTCTGGTGCAAAAATATTACTTGCAGAAAGGTATAAAACTGTATTAACAAGAAAATGTGATTTTACAGCTGAAACGTGGAATGCCAGTCATTGTTATCTTTTTGTATCACTCAGAAGTTTTTCTGTTACACAAATCTTCTTCAGATGAGACAGATTTCTCTAGAAGTTATTTTATCTGTGAGGAGATAACATTTGAGGTCCCATTTATAATGTACTTTTTGATAATGTCTTGTCAGCAAGCATAAGTCACATTTACACAATTGCTTCTCAGTGACTGCAGACATCTTATATAGGCTGGTTTATTTTACTTAGCAATATCACATTTCTTGTATGATGTGTATAGTCAATGAAAGGTCAAATGTCAGGATACCAAGAATTGTATTTGCATTAGTCTGCACTGCAAGAATACAGCTACTGGAGCCTTAAGGTGATCTGAGGAACTGGGAAAACTGAAAATGCGAGTTAAAATATTGAAAGTTACATGGCTGTATTCATCAAGTTAAATTCTGCTTAATATTTTTTTTTTCATTATTCATGTATCCTGTTACAACTGGGGCATTTTTAACAAAATTAATTAATGTTAAGCGCACAGCTAAACTCATTTGCAAAACAAAATCTATGCACTAGTTTAGTCTTAACAAGCCAGGAATGTGTCATAAATAAATTCCCTTCATTAGCAGTGGTAGTAACACTAACATTAAGGAAACGTCTAATAAAGCATCTTTGTATTATGCCACTTGGCTTAAAATACCCACCTCACCCATAGCGCATGTGTTCATGCACAAAAGCACATAGTTGCATGCACATACATACACACACACACACACACACACACACACACACACACACACACACACACACACACACACACACAGAAATGCATGTATTCACCCATGCACACATATGTGTGCAAAGAGATATACCACTTCTAAATGTAAATGTAATCATATTTTGAAAAAAAAATAGCCATGATATCAGCAATATCACTTGCATAGATTCTTTCAAAAGCATAAAAATGCCTAATTATCAAAACAACAGATAATAGTAACCTCTGATTAATTACTATGAAAACTCCACACTTTGAAAATATTGCAGAAACTTATTAGTAAACAAAGCAAAAGAAGCAGCAGCCATTAAATCAAATGCATGTACCTTCAGCATAAAGTATGTTAGATACTTCAAAAGTATACTAGAAATATGAAGGAGCTAACCAAAAGTATATCTGCTGAAACATTATTACTTCTTTACTTTGCATGACTAGGAGTGATTTGGGAAGAAATTGTACACATTTACCATCCTGGCACTAAGAGAGCCATTAACTGTCAGACATGATACTTTTGACTGAGTTTTAGAATCCTCTGTTTGACAGGATGAATTAAAAAAATGGGTAGGGGACTGATGTGGATCTCAGGACAGCATCCCAGTAGGCAGCTATGTGGTGTGCGATTAGGACACATGCCTGGCTGAGGTTATCCATGTCAGAAAATATCAGAGTCCAGTTCCATAATACACTCCTTGATTAAGATCTGCTCTTTGATGCCCCAACTGTTCAAATATTCAAAGGAACATAGAAAATGGTGAAGCCTCTGCAGTCACTGAAAGAGCTTCTTCACAACCCCCATGCTAAGGTATGACAGAAATGGGAACTAACACTACAAGAGCGGAAAGGTAAGTAAGCGAAAGGTGAAGTGGGCCAATACAAGGAGAAATGGTTGAGATATGATGAGGGGAAGCCTGGAGGCTCCCAGATCCTGGCTGTTCACAATGACTTTCTCTGTCTTCCCCCTTTCAATAAATTCCCACTTCAGTCATTTCCTCAAAAAGATAGCAGAAACGGTAACCTAGTATGCAAAACAACAGGAAAGCATCAAATTACGAATAGTGTAGCAGTTGTTAAGAAAAAAAAAATATTTTGGGTATCCTTCCTGTGTCTAACAGACCGAGTGCATCAAGTCCTTACAATATTACAAGAACTGTACATCTAAGAGTTATAAAACCAGTGATAAATCAGGACCAGTACAAGAGGTTCTACTTGAGGTAATGCCAAGTGTCCGGAAAGGAAGTTTAACCTGGACATATCATGACTGAACATGTATTTCAATACACCAAGAACCCAACCATTGACATTGCATGCCCTGTTATCATTCCTATTTCCTAAACTTCTGATGGTTACCCTAGATCTTAAGAAATGCCTGCCTCCAATTACTTACTCATACTTTCTCAGATTTGAAGCAGGTGATCCCACTATCAGTTTGCCTCCTTACCATTTCCAGAGGGTGCCTAGTGAAAAAAAAAGCCATTCACATTTACTTCTAGTTTTATGACTGAATCATCTACACTTCATCTCCATAGGCAGTGGGAGGGGGCTCTACTTGAACCACTTTACTTCTTCTTTTGGCTTTTTCCAGTTAAGGGTCGCCACAGCAGATCATCTGTCCGCTCATGATTGGCAGTGGAGTTTTACAGTGTCGAGTTGCCAGCCCGGCGCCCAGCCTTTCACAGAAGCCACACACACACACTCACACCTAGGGCCAATTTAGAGTGTCCAATCCACCTACTGCATGTCTTTGGAATGTGGGAGAAAACCAGAGCACCCGGAGAAAACCCACGCGACCACAGGGAGGACATGCATACTCCGCACAGAAGGCACCCCAGCCGAGAATTGAACCGGAGAACCTCTTGCTGTGAGGTGGCAACACTAACTGCTGCACCACCGCGGCTGCTCACTTGAACCACTTTACTAAGGAGTACTAATTGTAACCCTGTACCTCACCTTTCAAATACCCATTCCATAACACTTCTACTGTTTAAACAAATTTGGTGTAAATGTAAAGGTGGGGGTTTTGTTCATGGATCACAAAATGAATCAATTTGTTTTCTTTTGTGATCTTATTTTTTTTCAGTTGTTTTGTTATTTGGCATATATATATATATATATATATATATATATATATATATATATATATATATATATATATATATATATATATATATATATATATATACATACATACACACACGCACACACACATACACACACACACACACACACACATATATATATAGATATATATATATATATATATATATATTTTTTTTTTTTTTTAAATGCAAGCATTACTCAGTTGTGACTCTACGGTTCTTGTATTTTATCTGACAGATTTCTCAAGCATATAATTAAAAAAAAAACATGGTACAAGTGAGTGCTCTGTGATGGACTGGAATGCAGTTGAGGATTTGTTGCATGCCATAAACACATCACTTGTTGATATAGGTGTTGCTTCTATCGTAACGTTGAAAAGAACAAAGTGGCACTAGAAGATGAATGATTGAATGAATGAATAAATAATGAATGAATGAATTATAGTAAAAGAACCAGTAAAATGTATCTGCATCTAAGTAAAAGATGTTTTATATAGAGGCCTTTCATCCCAACCAGTTTTTGTGTTTGAGACACAGATGTCAAAATTTCAACTCTAAAGCAGACAAAGAAGTTGAAAAGGAATAAAGAACAAGTAGGTTATATTCAGAGACCCAATCTTAATTCTCTGTCAGGAATGGAGGTGAGCTGATGCACCTCATACTAAAGAAGTGTAAAGTGTTTTATAGCTATGAAATCCAAAAGTGAAGTGTCCCTCTGAAAGACTAATAGTTTTAAATACTGTTAGGCACTTCAATCTTCTCTACTTTTGTTTTTGTGTGGCAGTGAATGTACTACAGCTTTGAAAACTGTGTAGGCTGCTGTTAATGCTCTAGCAGAATCACAGAATTTAGCAGCACTGAAAGCTACTTGACAAAGCTTATATCAGCAAAGTGCTTAAAGCTGCCTTTACCCCAAAGTCAGAGTGTACTCATAGCACTACATGTACTATGTTTGCCTGACATTTGAATCTAACATTAAACATATCCAGTTTGCTCTTTTCCTGAATGTAATGTCCTATATCCACTCCAACTCTTCCGTTTCCCTAGATTTTTCTCAACTTGTCCCATCAACCTTTGTTTGAAATGAAACAGAGGCTTTACTCCCTATGTTTTATGTGTAGAACGGTAGTTGCCTCATGTCTCCACTCTAGTTCATTGTTACACGTTAAGTAACCTATCCGTAATATAAACTGAAGACAAACCACCAAGTAGATGAATAAGGGTAAAGTTCACATATAATCTGGACCATGATAGGTACTAGACAAATAAAATGACAGTAAAGAAAAAAAACAGATAAGTTCAACCACAATGGGGCATAAATTCAACAGAAGTACTGCATGCCTTAGAGAGTACACCATGGAAAATACACAGTTTGATCAGGCCAAGTTTCGCAGCAAAAATCCAAGAAACCAATTCATATTCACCAGCAGGAAGAGCATCTTTAGTAGTGAGGCATCCTCGATTTGTACTACTTCCATACTTTATGGAAAAGGGATTGTAGTAATAGGTTCATAGGATTTAGGTGTTTACTAAGCATAAGACCATAGAGGATATTTGCCCAATTTCCCACCTGCCCCAAAGCACTGTTTGGTTAAAATGTTTTGTCACAGTTAAGTACTGCATTGTCGCATCTGGCGAGTTACGTGCTGTAATGCATTTTGCTATTGTCTATCCATGTGTATCTTTTTTTTTATTCCAACAGAAAGCTTCACAAACTTTATTTTTCTTTTTTGAAAACATGGCTTAAATAAATGTTGTAAATTTTCCCCTGTTATGTCATTTTAGGCACACAGCCATAGACTTTAATGGACCTGTGTCTGTGTATACACAGCATGTGTCATTTAAAATCTGTGGATACATACTATGTTTTTCCTGAGTTTATGTCACTGAGGTTAAAGATCACCATTATTTTTCAGTGGCATAAACTTAAGGAAAATGATTTTCAAAGGATTTGTTTGCCTTTTTCCCCTTTTGGAGTGTATTAAAAATGTTCTCCATTAATATGAAGATCCTAAATGGTGATTTGTGCTCCACATACAGTGGTGCAAAAAATAAGTCACGCAAGCATGACAAAACACTTTAAGTGACTTACTCAATGTAATAGGTAAATGAAGGAATGATGGCTGAGGGAATTCAATCTTGTATTAAAGTAAGCAGCTTGTTAACAACTCACATCCTTAATCCTCTGTGTAAACTGACAGAGATCTCTTGGGACAAAAATGAACCATATTTTTCAGAAGACCTCAGACTGGTGCTTAAGATAATAATCATCCAGTTGATTTCTATCTTTGAGCAGGTGGTTCATAGGTTCATAGAAGGTTACTAGGCTAATGGCCCTAGAGCCTTACAAGCCTAGCCATATTTATCCCGAGTTGCCCCAGTTGGTGGTTAGGTGAGTGAAGTTTGCAGAAGTAAGGGTCTGTTTTGGGTAATAATGACTTCATCTGTCCTAGAGGGTCATGGGTGCCACCCCACGAGATTGCAATGTCACTTGGTGAAAAGACTTCATGTGGTCCACATTAGTACATGAAATTCAAGTCCTACTATGGCTCATGTCAAAAGGTCAACTGGCTGTATATGGCATGGGGTTAAAAGGTCCATCCTGGCCATCAGGGGTTATGTTATATGCCTCAACAATTTCATCTTAACTGCACCAACTGCTGTCATGAATGAAACAAAGTAGGTCAGAGGTGATCTGATTTAAAATTCATTCTGACCTTATCTCAGAAGATTGGAAGCTCTGAGCTCAGCTTAGTGAGTTCCATTGTGCAAAGCTCGACATTCTGCCTCCAAGCAAACCAGGCAAAGATCTAACTAAGTGACAGACTCAAAACAAAATCACAAGCGCAAAAAACATGCTACAGAAACAAATATCAAGTATGTCTGTGCTGATTGGTAGTAGGCGTAACAGCTTCAGTATACCGAGATTCCTTCATAACAATTTTTTTAACAAAGCCATGGATTTCCCATCTAACTACAGGCTGAAATCATCTCATGCTGTGTGATTAAAGCTGGGCAATACTGAAGAAAAGAAGCAGTCCTTGACTCCTAATGGAGGTTCCTACTACCAGCTAGGCATTAGATGAGCTGGAACACACAAGCTGCTCTTGTACCTGAGACAAACATAAAGGAGATGGTAGTTCCAGCTAAGGCATTGGTCACATGTAGGGGTACGTTTTAAAGTATAACAATAACCTCCACCTATGATCTAGTCCACAGTGGAACCCAAATGAAAGAGAACCTGGAGACAAAGTATTCTCTAGGACAGGAGTAAAATTGCCCAAAGTTCTCACCTTACCAGTTCTCCATTATACATGCAAGGTCAGCAGATCAAAGTAAGACTGCGATATTGCTAGGCTTTTTCTGGATGGACCTAACATTACATTCATTACTCCTGTAGAGATGTGAGGAGGGCAGGACTCGCCAACATTTAGTACTTCTGCAGAGATGCAAGGAGGGCAGGACTCACCAACATTCAATACTCCTGTAGAGATGTGATGAGGGCAGGACTCGCCAACATTCAGTACTCCTGTAGAGATGTGAGGAGGGCAGGACTTACCATCATTCAGTACTCGTATAGAGATGTGAGGAAGGAAGGGCTCACCTCACCAAATTCTTCTAGATAGTATCTGGAATCCACACAGTAGTCCAAGGCTGACTCAGGATGTTAACGTTTTGACCCATGATGAATTGTACACAGCCAATGTATCTGCACCATCCCCCATGAGCCCCCATTCAGAGTAGGAAGCATACCCTCCTTTATACATATTAAGAAGACAAACCCTCCAATTTACAATGAAAGTAAGCTTAGGCAGTTTAGTGAAATGCAGAAGGAGGTCTATTTTATAGATGAGAACACAATCTGAACCTATTAAACAGAAGTAAGCAGACAGTTTTGAATAAAAGTAAACTGGAAAAATAAATGTTAAACAGCTAAACAGTGGAAACAGATGACAGAACCAGAATAGGGTCTAAAAAGAAAGCTAGTAAATACTATTGCTGATGCAACATAGCAACAATCAAATAAAAGAAGTAGAAAAACTCCACAGCAGATCAGTGGCAACATACAAAGGCAAAACTCTGGAACTCAAGTCATGTGTACAGCTACACTTTGATAAAAATAAGAACAAAATCCAACTGCAGTGTGGTAAATTTCAGCCCCGTGGAATGTTATTAACAAAAAACAAAGTGAGTGAGTCAAAGTTACGGAGGGATTAGTAAAAGATGAACAGACTATATTAAAACTGGTGAAAGCCAATAGTTGATCAATGTTTGACTAGCACAGCAGATCTGAGAAGAGCAGGCAAAGTGGACAATATAGCAAACTGTATTTGACTCAGCCACTAGAGTTAAATAACAAAATTAAGTCATAATCTAAATTCAGCTCCTCAGGATGACAAATCTGAATAGAGCAGAATGTAGTAGTATTTTTTTCAACACAGGATTGGTTTTCATGGAGAGGTGTCTATGTGGCATAGCCACCACTGACGTCTGATAACCTTGCTCATCATATTGCCCTGTTCTCTCAAGCTGGAACAAGCCTTTGATGTGCCCCTTTGCCAGTTTAGCCCCACCTCTCCAGGAAATAACAATGTTTTCAGCATTCATATATTTATAATACCCTATGACTGGTACGAAGAGTGGACAAGAAAGGCGCTCTTATACTGCATCCAGCTGTTAGTGGAGATAGGTGGAGCCCTAACTTTCTATTATGGGCTGAGTTTGTCATCTAGGTCTTGTATTGAGATGATATGTCCCTCCTCCATGGTGACTGGGGTGACTGATGGCTTCAAAGCAGGAGAGACTGCAATAAGTAACTGAATATTTGGAGTTAACTGGAATGGGATAGAATCTGTATTAGGTTAGATAAAATTTAAATCCATCTGAGTGTGCAACAATTGTAGCAGGACATACAACTATCATTTTGCGAAAATCATAGTTCACACACAGATGGAAGCAGGCTGGATATGCTGACCAGGCTATGAATTGTGTGTATGTATGCATTTGTGAGTGTGCATGTCGATCTAAATACCCACATCCAAACATTTAACAAATATATACATGCAATTTCAGAACACGAGCATGTATATATTTACAATTTCAGATGTTTTATCATATACTAAAAAAAGACATATATTAAACTAAGCCAAAGACTGAAAAAATGAAAAGAGAATTAAGATGAACTAC